>NW_008346550.1:839293-857737 GCF_000622305.1 Nannospalax galili | reverse complement strand
GACCACATGGATTGGAAGAATTAATATTGTGAAAATGACCATCCTACCAAAAGCCATTTATAGATTCAATGCAAGGCCAATCAAAAGGCCCACAACATTTTTCACAGAATTGGAAAAATCCATCCTAAGATTCATATGGAAGCACAAAAGACCTCGGATAGCCAAAGCCACCCTGAGCATGAAGAGCAATACTGGGGGAACTACAATACCAGATATTAAACTGTATTATAGAGCTATAGTCATAAAAACATCATGGTACTGGCACAAAAATAGATCTATAGCTCAATGGCACAAAATTGAACACCCAAATATGAGTACTTTCAATTTCAGCCACCTGGTATTTGACAAAGGGGCCAAGGACATTAACTGGAGGAAAGACAGCATGTTCAGCAAATGGTGCTGACAAAACTGGATCTCCGCATGTAGAAGAATGAAACTAAACCCCTATCTTTCAACTTGCCCAAAAGTCAAATTCAAATGGATCAAAGACATCAATATGAAGCGTGAAACTCTGAAGTGTTACAAGAAAACATTGGCAATAACCTACAAGATATAGGTGTAGGAAACAATTTTTTAAACCAAACATCAACTGCTTAGGAAATAATGTCAAGAATCAAGAAATGGGACCTCATTAAACTAAAAAGCTTCTGTACATCAAAAGAAGCAACCAAGGGAATGAAGACAAAACCCACAGAATGCGAGAAAATCTTAAGTTTTAACATCCAGAATATATAATGAACTTAAAAAACAAAGTATCAAGAAAGAAAGTAACCCAATTAAAAGATGGGCTGAGGAGCTGAACAGAGAGTTCTCAAAAGAAGAAATAAATGGCTAAGAAACATCTTAAAAAGTGTTCAAAATCACTAGAAATTAGGGAAATGCAAATTAAAAACCACTTTATGATTTCATCTTACCCCAGTCCTACTGGCTAAGATCAAGAGAACAAATGGTACCAACTGTTGGAGAGGATGTGGGGAAAGGGGACTGCACATCCACTCCTGGTGGGACTGCAAGCTTGTTCAACCCCTATGGAAAGCAGTGTGGAAGACACTTAAAAAACTACAAATGAATGTATCATTTGGCACAGTTATACCACTCCTTGGCATACACCCAAATAACTCATCTTATTGCAGAGACACTTGTGCATCCTTGTTTGTTATTGCTCTTTTCACAATGGCTAAGAGATGGAAGCAACCCAACTGATGAGTGAATAATGAAATTGTGGTTCCTTTTTATAATGGAATTTTACTGAGCAGTAAAGAAAGATGAAATTTGGATGTAAATGGTTGGAACTAGAAACTGTTTTACTAAGTGAAGTAACAAAGACTGAAAAAAACAAAACAAAACAAAACAACGTATGTTCTCCCTCATATGTGAATCCTAGCATCAAAGCCTTATAAGTGTGTATGTATCCAGACATAACTACATGAACCAGGATAATGAAGAGGAACAAGGGAAGTAAAGGAAAAGAAAGAATCTGAAAGAGAACTGTAGAAAACAGGTGTTAACAAGGGAGATATGGATAATAATGTGGTTATTTTAAGGGGAGGGGGGAGTGAAGGTTATACAAGGTTCCTAGGGGATAAAGGGAAAGAAGTTGCTCAAGAGAGTTGGGACCAAAGGAGAAGGATATTATTAAGAGAGAAATGGAAAAAACTGAAGCACCTTAAATGGGGAAACCATAGTGGAAAAGTTAGACAATGTGAGAGATAAACACTGCCCAGTTAGGTTTAGAAAACCAGAGGGAACCATATTAGGTCAACAACCTACTGACAAATTATACATAAAACTAGATCAAAGAAGATAATTTATGCCTAGGCAAGGTTTATCTTAGAGCATTTGGTCTTTGCCTAAGTGCTATCTACATGGTGTATGATAATTAAAAGTAGCAGAGTGGTGGAGCTAACCTTCTTAGATGTTTAACAGCCATACTTTTAGGCCTATACTAATTTTGTCAGGGGGACATAAAGGACAATTTTTGCTCCTTGCCCTCCTAGGTTGACGAAGTTCCAGGGTACTATGAGCATCTCTCAAAATGTCCTCTAACTGTGGTGAGTCACCTGTCCTTTAGAATAAGGAAGTTGTGGAGACCCCACCAGATGGACCTGAACTAGTGCCCAGTCTACAAAAAGGAGGGTCAACACTGAGGAATCATTTTCTCCATTCTTCCAAGCGAAGCCAGCCATGATCGAGCAGGGCCTTTGACTTACCTTCACATAGACGGAACTGGTAAAAGAAAGGAGTGAGGGGCTCCTTCCAAGCCCATGTTACCTCTGAGGAACAGATCCACAAATGACCTTAAGAGTGAAAATAAATTGTTTTATTTGGGCCAACTTCAGGGTCTTAAAAACCCAAGAGGAAAGTATAAACAAAGGTTAATGGGGTCAATATGTATGTATGTCCATATATATAGCTAAAGGCTACATAACAAGAAATAATGTCAGACAGGGCATATTGTCCCTTGAGTTTTTGGCCAACATGGCACAAAATACTCCCAGACAGTTGCCAGCATAGAACTGGGAAAATGAACAGCAGACTCTAATCTTATCTAAAGGTATATTGACAACTGATTGTTGCTCAAAGAGGAATAGCTGATCTTCCTAAAACAAGGATCTCTAGATAGGGTAACTAGATTCAGCAGATGGAAAAGCACTTGAGAATGCCTGGGGTGTCGACAACACAGTGGACAGTAACAGGCATGACAGAGTATATAGATTCCAGTATGTGGGAGGGGGAGGCTATGGGAGGGTGCCATTTGGGAAGTGGATATATAGATGAATAAGATTGTGTGGAATGTTCTGTATGATATACGCACTGAAAAATCAACAAATTAAAAAGAAAGACTTAATTTGAGGAGGAAGCATAAAAATTTGCTTTATGTAAAATAGTAGAGGTGATAAACATTGCCAGTGAAATCTACCTGATGACTTTATATCCATACTCAGATACTAAGGATCCGAGTGTAACCAACTGTGACTAGTAATCATCAGATACATAGAGGTTAAAGACACATGTGCAAACATCTAAGTGTTAGTAACATTCAAAATGAAAGAAACAACATATTTTAAAATGAAATGGAGATCTTCTTTAAAGCATAAAAAAATCATTCAGTTTCATATCTTGCAGAGTTTTTACTGAGTTCAATATTGTGTAATTGTATTAATTTAACTGTGAACCTAAAAATTTACAGCCACCATTGAAAGAGATGTATCCTTGTTCTGGAGTGTGTTACTGAATATGTGAAAGCTGTAATGAAATGCTTCTTCTAATCATGTGGTTATTAAATTTTACAAAAAAAGTAATAATTCTTCAAAGCATAAATATTTGCTCCTTAATAATTAGTAGATATGAAAAACATTACCACTGAAATCTACCTGATGACTTCATATTCATGCTCAGATGCCAAGCATCTCAGAAAGTAACTGACTGTGACTAGTAATAATCAGATATATAGAGATTAGAAACACATGTGCAAACACCTTAGTGTTAATTGCATTAAAAATGAATTTTTCTGTATGAAACTGAGTATTTTAATAAGGAAATGGAGATCTTTTTTAAAAGGTTAAAACCTCATTTAATTTTAAATCTTATAGCTGTAGTAATTCAACAATAAACCTAAAAATTTACAGACAATTTTGAAAGAGATGCATCTTAGCTCTGAATATGTCAATGCTGTTGTAATAAAAATCTTCTTCTAATTATGTGGTTATTAGATAAATAATAACAAATCACACATACAAAATAGCTCACTCAATTTTATATCTTACAGGGTTTATATTAAGTTCAATGTTGTATAACTGTTTTAATTCAACTGTGAGCCTAAACATTTACAGCCACTTTTGAAAGAGATGTATCTTTGCTCTGAAAATTGTTATTGAATATGTCAAAGCTGTAATGACATGCTTCTTCTAATCATGTGCTTATTAAATTAAAAAATTAATTAATTAAAAAAATAAAGTAAAAAAAACCCTTCTGTACAGCAATAGAAATAACCAATTGATTTAAGAAGTAACTCACCAAATAAGAAAAAAATTTCAGCAAGTATATATCTGATGGAAAATTAATATCCAGAATATTTAAATACCTCAAAAAACAAAGAATCAAGAAAAGAAATGACCCAATTAATATATGGGCTATGACATTTCCCTATGAGTTTCCTAGCTCCCCTCAAATTCATTCATCTCTATTTTTTTTTCTATTTACATGCCTTCCTCCTCCCTCCCTAGTTCTGGTGACCCCATTATCCCCATCCTACCCACAATAACAGCCACCACCCATCATCCTCCCCCTCCTGAATTCCCTCTCCTTACACACACACACCATGGCTCCTTGCATTTCCCTCTCTCCTCTCCACCCTGAAAAACACTCCCACTTTCTCATACTGTACAGCACTCATCAGAGAAGCTTCTTTTTGCAACACAGAGGCTACTGCATAATTCCACTACTGATCAGATATAAGCATATATTTCTGAGAGATGCCAAGCACTAGGTGACAAATCTACAACTGAACTTCTACACCTAAGGCTTATGGAACATAGTGGAACAAGGGGTAGAGAGAAAACGAATGCACCCCATAAATCTCATGAGTATAATTTCCTTATACAACAGAGTGTGATGCACACAGAAGACCACAGCTGGTGAAGTTTTAAGGAATAAGAAACTGCAGAGTATGTATTCTTGAATGGGACTCCTATATGGAATTTCACCCACTCACAGCTCAGGGACCATTGCAGAAGAGGGGCCAGAATCATTGTAAAAAGCCATGCTGGTTCATGAATACAGGGAAGCAGAGGCTTTCAGGCCACTGGAAACTTGCACATGTGAACTTGTAGCAATTGCGGCATCGAACATAGGACACATGCCAGCTCAATTAAACAAGGGCCTAGAGGGAAGGAGAGAAATGGGTGGTGAAATAGACCTAGAATGAGAACTACTGGAGACTGATTGATGTTGGATGATGGAAAATATGCCTTGCAAATGATCTCTGGATGGGCTGACTAGACTTCGTGAACAAATTCACACTGAAAGACCAAACGTAACATGTATGTGGAATACATGAGGCACAGTGGGGGATGGGGGACATAGATGGGGAAGGATTTGTAACTTTCATTAAGAGCAGTTGTATGAAATTACAAAACTCAGTAAATATTTTTTTTAATTGGCCATGGATCTGAACAGAAAGCTCGCAAAAGAAGAAATAATAATGGCCAAGAAACACCTTAAAAAGTGTTCAGCATCCTTACTAATTAGGGAAGTGCAGATCAAAACTACTTTAAGATATCAGCTAACAATTTTCAGAATGAATATAATCAAGAGAATAAATGATACCAGATACTTTCAAGGACGTGGGGAAAGGGCAAAATCATTCACTGCTGGTAGAATTGTAAACTGATGAAACCACTGTGGAAATCAGTATGGAGAACTCATACAAAACTGAAAAATAATTCATCCATATGATCCAGTTGTACAATTCCTTGGCATATACCAAAAAGGCCTCTTCTTACCACATAAATACTTGCAGAAACATGATTATTGTTTTTCTTTTCACAACAGCAGAAAAATGGAGATAACCCAAATGTTCCTCAACTGATGATTGGTTAATGTAAGTATGATAGCTTTATACAATGATCTTCTACTTAGTGGTAAAGAAAAATAAAATCATGAAATATTTAGGTAAATGGATGGAACTAGAAACAGGTATACTAAGTGAAGTAACACAGACATAAGAAAACAAGTGACATATATTCTCTCATTTATGACTCTTAGATCCAAGTATCTAGATGTGATCAAATAACTTGATGTAACCACAGAAGCCAGGAAAATGGTAAGGAACCATGGGTATAAAGTAGAGGAAGGAGCTCAAATGAGGAGGATAGTATAAGACAGGTGTTGTCAAGGTGGATATGGGAAAAGTGGGTACCTTAACTGGAAGGAAATAGGATGGCTTTTACAGGAACAGGGCAAGGTGAACTAAATAATGCTTCAATGACAAAGAAACAGAAGAAAATATATTAGCTCAAAGTTCTACTGAAGAATACATATACAAAATATATGAGAGCATATGTACAGTTGAAGTCTATGTAACAAAAAGAAAAAAAAATTAACAGTGCCAGGCAGTAGAAATCTTGCTTTGACTTTTGGACAGGGTAGGCCTAAAGACTTCCAAAACAACAAAGAGTATTTCTACAATGCTTTATTACCTCCCAGAATTTGAAGGTAAGACACTATTGCTGAAGAGAGTCCATACACAGGACATAGGACATTGAGAAATAGAGCTGTAACTGACGAGGTAGTCTCCTCCTCAAAGACTAACTCTTAAGGTATACTAGAAGACAATGGGGAAACTTTCAAAGGAAACAACCAATCAATGGCCCTACCCATCTGTTAAGCCAAATTAACAATGACTGGCCTAGCAAGTTATTTCTTTTGGAGCAGTAGTGGTACTTTTATCTTGAGGTTAATTTTAATTAAGGCATTCTCAATGGGATAGAACTTATGTGTGGCACTATAAACATTGCCAAATACACAGGATGGAAATGTGGAAATACACGAAGGAAAAACCTAGTTTTGCCATGTAATAGATCAAGGAAATTTCTTACTGAATTCTAAATATACATCCTCATAATTGCAGACAAATATACTTCAGAAAAGAAGCTTCTTTTTGCAATATGTGGAGACTATTACAGAGTTCCACAAATGGCCAAATAAAAGGAACAGAAGTTTGTAATGCATGTAGCAATAAGCTACACATATTCAATGCAACATGTACGATGAATGCATCTCTTAGCTCTCACCAGGGAATGTTCCTTATGCAGCACATTGAGATTAACCCAGAAACCAAATAGACCAATGTACAAAGAACAAGTGGTTGCAATGTGCTCCTCTTTAAATAGGACGCTTACTTCAAAGTTCTGAATCCCAATGGTCAGGGATCATTGGAAAGAAGAGGTGGAAATATTAGATTTAAGAGCCAGTAGTTGTGGATGACCACAAGGAAGCAATTTTTCCAGACAGCTGGTCAGCTGCATGTATGAAATCACAGCCTGGTGTTAGTATGCAGAAGTCCTATGCAAGGACAAACCAGACAAAAACCCAAGCATAGAAATGGAAAGTGTGTAGGAAATCCCAAACTAACCTAAGGAACTTTGGGTAACTGATGGATGCTGGAATGGGGAGAGAACAGGGAGAGGACTCTCGGTAGATTGATCAGACATCAGTTAACTGATCCATGCTGATGGGAGTGAGGGGACACAAATCAGACACTGTAGCTTCTATAATGTATATTGTATATATTGTGGAATATATTTAATTTGGCAGGGGGATGTGGGGGAATTAAGATATGGGTGAGGTGGTATAAATACACTCAAATATTGTAGGAAATTTGCAAAAATTCAATTAAAAATCACCCTGAGAGATAAGCTGTTACCTTGATAAAATGTAAAGTATCTCCTCCAATTATTAATCACACATTTGAGAATAATATGTAAATTTTTTTGGTCTTATTTTTGTTGGTTTTTAAATTTTGGGGGTTTTGGTATTTATTGCTTTTATTTATTTATTTATTTTTGAGACAGGGTCTCCCTATAGCTCCAGCTGACCTGGAACTCACTAGCATTTTACTCACAGAGATCTGCCTGCCTTTGCCTCCCAAGTGTATTTAGTGGTGTATTTAGTTCTCCTTGAGTGAATATGTTGAAAATAAAGAAAAATTAAGAGGTGGTCTCTAGACAAAGGCATCAAATGCTATCATCATGCTACCACATATACCAGGAATTTTTAATGAAATTCCATTAAATATTATTTACTCTTTACATTCTGTTTACATTTGTTTCTTAAAAAATATTCAGTCTTTAAAGTCAATAAATTCTGAGTGTGAGATGGCATGGTATATAATTTCCAGGGATCATATTATTTCAATTTTAAACAATGATGAAAGTTAGCTTTGTATTAACCCCTAAAATAGAGAAAATTGTATTCACTTGATAGAGAAAATTGTATTCACTTGAGTACCTTGATCTCCTTATTATCTTTTTACCACCTATTCAATACCTGAATTACGGAAGTGTGCCAAAAACCAGTATCTCTCCAAGTCTTTCATAAAATCATGAACTATACTAAAGATGTTTTGAACCATAATAAACACATTCCATATTCAAGTATTATGAGTTATTTCTCTTCTCTGGATAATGGTGCATGATCCTTATTTTTCCTATTCTCGTTCCTCCAACTTTGTCCAAATTTCTAGCAAGGACTACAATCACATATGTTTGTTTAGCATCTTGGAGTGAATGTGAGATAGCTGTGTATGATTGGCTTATTTCATCAACATACTCTCCAATTATATCTACTTCAAAAAAAAGTCAGTATTTCATTCTGCATGGCTGAATAATTTTCTTGTACATGTACGTAATAATTTGCTTAATTGTTTGTTCAACGTTGGACATCTAAGCTACTTCTAGATCTAGGACATTGTAAGTATTGCCATTGCATATTTGGAAATATGGATATTGCTTTTATGGTCAGTTTACAATTCCTTTCACCATATCCAAAAATGTAATAGATGAAACATATGTATCAGTATATTAGTTCTCTTTTCTCTACATCATCTTTTTTATAGTATCCATTTTCAAGTGGTAAATGTGAAACTGTGGTTTTGCTTACATTTCCCTGTAATGGTGATCAATTTTTTTCATATACTATTAGGTGGTAGATAGATAGATAGATAGATATTATACATATATAATTTTGATAAATATCCACTGAAATCCTTTAACTTTTTTGTATCCTTCATTTTGTGGAAGTGATATAGTAGATTTATTCAGTTGCTTATTTTTAACCATTCTTATATGAATGGTTAATGTAATTTTTTATGTCTTTTATTCAATTTACTTCTATTAATAAAATTTTATTGATATTTGATAATTTAATACATTGTATGTTGCTCATATATACCAATCCCTATCTGCTCTCAGACTAAACAAAATTTCACAACTACAGACATTCAATAACCTCAATAATATTTTAAGGTGTATGTTGCCCTGATTGTTTTCCTCTTCCCATCTTGGGAGGCTCCCTTCCAAGGTCCAAGGCTCACAGACTAACATAAGGCACTTTTATTTTGGGGTGTCCTTCATGGTGGGGATTGTGGGGTGACTTACAAAGAAATAGTGAGGTGCACCACGTGGTGCCCTTTCTGATCACTTCTGTGCCCCACCCACAGTCTCAATTATCTTTCACCTGCGGTCTCACCCCAGGTTTGTAAATACCCCATCTCACTTCCATGCTTGTGTGACACCCTGGCCATTTACCACAGCAGCCATTCACCTCCTCCTTGATTCCAATCTCTGGCCACAAGTTGCTCCCTCTCCACTGGTACCTCTCTGAAGCTAACTCTCCACAGCTAACTCTCTGCAGCAGGCTCCACCCCTGGCTGGTTTACACCTCTCATAGGAATAAGTATTTTTTCTGGCTACAATCCACACCTTCCTCAGGCTCTTACGATCTGTCTGCCAATCTTCTGCAATGGTCCCTGAGCCTTGGAGAGGGTGACAGATGCCAGATGATCTCTCTTGTATCATGGTGAGATACTCTTGGGGCTCCCTATCATTCATCTTCAAGACAACACTGCAGATCAATCACAGTAGTGTTTTCCCTACTATAAAGACAGATGGAAGTATGTAGACACATCTAAACAAATATGAATGTAAAGACAAATATCTAGAAGATATTAAACAGTATAATTGCAATGGCTTCCACTGGGGCCTGTAGGCTTTCTTGACACAGGGGGTTGGCCTGGTGTACAGTATTAGATGTGTGTTCCACCCCTAGAAGTGGGCCTTATCCAATTAGAGACTTGTCAGCTGTAGGTATGTTAGTTGAGCCATTAATGCACTTGCGGGCATTGCTTGACATGTCCATAGTGTGCAGCGTGTGGGCTTTATTGTTGAGTAGACTCATAGGGGATCATTTTTCCTCCCAAATATCTGCATATTGCCTTCTGGCACTATGAATGTTATCCATCCAGTGGCATGGAGTTTTTGGCTTAGTCTCAGCTCCATCTCTTCTTCTCTCCCCACATTCACATCATGTGGTATCTTCAGTTACATGGCCTCACTGACCTTTCTAGTGTAAAACTGACATTAATGGCAATAGTCTTGGTGAATTTGAGAAACTCTAGGATGTCTTTCTTACCAAAAGCTCATAGTGGGGCAATCCACCCCTGGTACTGTAGTTTTTCTTAACAGTTGCATAGTTTGGAAGTCTCTGCTTTTATCTTACCCCACCATAAAATGCCCAAGAATCTTACAGCTATACATTGCCTTTTTTTCTTCAGGTATCTTTCAAATGGGTTTCACCTGTATAAAACACTCAAAGGTTAACATCATATATTAAATCAGTCATAGACTAGGTCTAACACAGTATGGAAAGATTTTAACCATTTGTATTAACTGTTTTCTCCATAGATCTTTGTTAGATACCATAGCATGGGTAAGAGGCATTAATTTTGTTAGTTCTTTACTATCTTTAATTATCTCTTTGGAGTCATTCCAAATTCTGGGAATTTTACATGGAGTCTCTTTGTATTCTTTTATCACTGATACACTTTTACAGGTGCTGGCTCTAGTTGCCTGGCCCAGCTAAGGAGGCAGGAGTTTTCCTTTTGTCCCCACTGCACCTGCTAGTTTTGACTCAGGCAGGCCTTGAGTCTGCCTCCTGACTGTAGCCATATCTGTTGTCTCTCCATTGACCATACCTGGCTGCTGGGGGAGGCCTTGGTGGGAAAAACTGCCTCCACCCCTATTATAGCCTTTATCAGGAAAGAAATGCACTTTATTCAGTCTTTGGGTATCCTTAACCACCCCTGGAGCAGTTTTTGTCCTTTGAATGCCTTTTATAATCCATTCTTCTGGTTTTAAAGTCTGACAGAAACTCCTTTGTACTGAATTTGGTTTTCTATCAATTTTTTATTTGGGAATTTGGGCTTGACATAAATCTGGCCACATTTGACTTTGAGTAATCCAAATGAACCATTTCTTCTTTCTGGTCTTTTGTATATCTCCTGTAGGGTGTTCTGTTACTCTACAGAGACGTTTTACATGCTGGTGAGAGTTACTTAGATTTACTAAAGCCTCTCTCATTATACATAGATCCATTAAAGGGCTTAGTAAAACCATTAAAGCTATATACCATTCTCGAGGTCCGAGTTGAATTAAGCTTTCCTTTATATCTGTGGTAAACATAGTCTTATCTGGCCCAGTGAACTGGGCATGATATATTGCTTTTCTCATAACTAGTTCTGTCAGTAATGCCTGTCCCTCTCTATAGTCCTCCAGCCTTTGTTAATCATGGGAGTTTCTCTTGCTGATGACAAAGTATTTTTAATGCCTTCTACCAGGCATCCCATTAAGGACTGCTCTCCCTTGCATTGGCTTAGGTTGAACAGCCTATATCACAAGGATGGATGGATGGTTATATAACTCAGCAGTGGAGCTTCTGAAGGATTTAGACTGACATTATTAGCTCCCATGTCCCATATCCTCATGAGCCACATGGTTGCTCACTTGTAAGTTTTTCCTGGTTTTAGCAGTTCCAGTATGGAGTATTTCCTAGCTACAGTACTATTAGCATTTTTTCTTATCAAAGGTTGAGTTTGAGGGGCAGCTTTAGCTACTTTTTGTTAGGGTTCCAAAGAGCAGCAGCTTCCCCCCTCCACAACAGGGACCTACAGACTTTGGAGCCCGAAAAAAGGAACTTAGCTGATAAGCACCTTGACCTTTGAAGTCAAGGGAAACAAACTCTGCTGAGAAGCAGCCTGCCTTTCCTCTGACCTCCAAAGACAGGATATGCAGATTCTACCTGGTAACCAGAGATTTTAGAAGCTGTTTTTCTCTTATCTTAAGAGGGAAAAAGTAAACACTTCCAGACCCTAATCCTATTTTAGAAGTTGTTTATCATAACAGCTTTTCTCTTATCTTAAGAGAGAAAAAGTAAACACTTCCAGACCCTGATCCTACCTGCTTTTCCTGCTTCCCCCTCCCTGATTTCTCCCTCAAACATTCCCCCTTCTACACCCCCCATATCCCATATATAAAGTCCCAGCTCACAACCCCTGGGCTGACATCTTTCCCTTCCCTGAGGGAAAGGTGCCCTGTGCGAAATAAATCTGTATCCCGCTGAGAATTCCATCTGTGCCTCGGTGCCTCCTTCCTCCATCCACGTGCTCTCCACTCTCTCCAACATTTTTATCTATCACTTTTGTTTTTAGGTCTTTCTTTTTTCACTATTATTTGCCTTTTTTCCTGAATCCTTGGATATTACACAAGTTAAAATGTCCCCCTCCTTTCTTTTTTCCTCTCTCAAACTCTGCAACTGAATCTACTGGTACCTCCCTAGCCTTTTCAGATTTCCCTGCCTTGGGAAAATCTTTTATTATGCAAAGTGGCTCCATCCCCTCTCTGGGTTCTCCCCCCATCCCCTCTCTGTGTTCTCTGCTTCTGTCCAAGGCCTGCAAAAGTCTTTCTAGCCTTTCTATAACTTTAACAAATCTTCACATACTTGCAACTGGGCTATTTCCCACATTTACAAGACAACTGTGGCCCACACTTCTGCATGGCCATCCACTTTCAGTTATATATTTTATAATCCATTGTATAACCCACGTGACTATCGCTAACCCCATTACGTGTATGGGGTTTGGTTGCCTTCTCCGCTGGATTCCTGCCAGCTTCTCCATGATGGGTCATATTATCTCATAGGACTCTTTGCCACACCTATCTCTACCCTTCTGCATTTGGGAATCTGAACCTGGCTGAGCAGATGCAGCCTCTGGAACCTTGCGGCTTTCCCAGGCCAGGAACCCCAAGTTCTTCCCAGGCTTCTGTGTTTAATTTATCTCGGCCTGATTGTGGCAATTTTGTCACCCTAATTTTATTTTTTTCTCTTCCCTTCCTGGGAGGCTCCCTCCAAAGGCCCCAGGCTCACAGACTGACATAAAACATTTTTAGTTTTGGGTGTCTTTTATGGTAGGGAGTATGGGGTGCCTTACAAAGAAACCATGTGGTGCACAACGGAGTGCCCATTCTGATCTCTCCCT
The DNA here is from genome assembly GCF_000622305.1 of Nannospalax galili. Lineage (NCBI taxonomy): Eukaryota > Metazoa > Chordata > Mammalia > Rodentia > Spalacidae > Nannospalax > Nannospalax galili. The sequence goes on along the minus strand of NW_008346550.1, from coordinate 844,644 downwards.
TAGCCCACACAATCTCCATTAGCTTTTTCCCATACTCCATGGGCCCACTCTAAGTCTGTAAATGCTCCAACTCCCATCCATACTTAGGGGACACCCTGCCCTCCTCTGATCCAATCTCTGGCCCTGTTGCTCCCTCTCCACAGTTAACTCTGGCCAGCTTACTCTCCAAATGGGCTCCGCCCCTCACTGGTTTACACCCCTTGGAGGAATAAGTATTTTTCAGGCTGCAGTGTACCTCACGTGATTTCTGTTTCCAGAATACTCTTTAATGAAGGTCCATGTCCTGAGGCAGAGCCAATCTAGCCAGAGTCAATCTCTAAATGAAAACTGACTTTACTTTTCCAGCTGCTTTGAATATTAAATAGTTCTTCATCTCATCTAGGTTTGGGGCTTCTTCCATATTGGGATTTTGTCGAGGTTGGGTATGCAGATCTTGGGCTTTCTGTCAAAAAAAATGTGGGTTCTTATGAATAATTGCCCTTTTTTTCGGTGGAAAACTATATTTAATAGGGAGAGTGAATATCATTGTCTTGCACCAGATTTTAGTGGCAGAGCTTTGAGTCTGTACTTTTAGTATGATATCTGTGGCAGTGTCGTAATTTGCCTTAATTATGTTGACATATGTTCCCTACATCCATAGATTCCCCATGACATTTACCCTGAAGGGAGCTAGGCTTCTGTCTGAGGACTTTTCTGCATCTAATAAAATAATCATGTGGTGTGTGTCGTTGACTGTGTTTATGTGGTGGGTTACATTTATTAATTCACAGATGTTGAACCATACTTACATTTCTGAGATCAAACTAAATTGATAGTGGATGATCTTTTGATGTGGACCTAATTTCAATTTCAATTATTTCACTGAGCATTTTTGTGTCTATGTTCATTAGAAAGATTGGCCTAAACTTTTTTTTTTGTTGATGGTGGTTTTCTATCTGGTTTGACATCAGAGTAATACTGACTTCATAGGAAATATTTGGAAGTGTTCCTATTCTATCCTCTAAATAATTTGAGGAGTGTTTGTGTCTGCTCTTTCAAAGTCTAGTAGAGATCTGTGCTGAATCCATGGGGCACTGGTTTTTTTATTTGGGAGATTTTTAATTACAGCTTATATCTCATTGGTTGTTACCAGTAAGTTTATTTATTTCATCTTGATTTAATATTGGAAATTCAAATATATCTAGAAATTCATTTTTTTCTTTTAATTTTTACTTTAGTGGCATATAGGTTTTTAAAAGTGTGTTTTTATGAATCTCCTAAATTTTGTTTGCATTGTTATGTTTGTATTTTTATATCTGATTTTATTAATTGGGTCTTGTCTGTCTTGGCCTTTAACTTAATCTAACAGTTTGTCAATCTTGTAAATATTTTCAAAGAATTTACTCTTCCTTTCATTTTATTTTATTTTCATGTGCACCAGTGTTATTTTTATTTATATTTAATTAAATTCATCCCTGGTTTTCTTTATTTCATCAAGCCTACTCTTCTTAGTGTTATTTATTCTTGCTTTTCCAAGGACTTTGTGTTCATATCTCTAATTTTCTAATTAAATTCTTCCTTGAATTGCTTTCATTGAGTACCAATGATTTTGGAAATTTACACTTTAATTTTTATTCAAGTCAAGAAAATTTTAAAGTTCCTTCTTGATTTCTCCCTTGACCCAATTTGTATTTGATAATGTGATGGTTAAGTTCCATGAGTCGTATAGTTTTTGTACTTTCAGCTGCTGTTGATATCCAGCTTTATTCATTTGTGGTCAGATAAAATGCAGTAGATTATCCAGTTTCTCAAACATACTTCATTTTACTTTATTTATTTTTAATGCAATATTTTAATTTAAATTTTGCTAATCACATACAATTTATTTTATCATATTTAGATCCCCTACAATATCTGCACCCTCTTTTCTTACCTCCCACTGAATTTCTGTATTGTGTGTGTGTGTGTGTGTGTGTGTGTGTGTTAAGGCCTACAGAGTCAGGTTTGGGCCCACAAATAGCATTTGATTCATCCACCAGAGCCTGGTCAACCAGGCTCACCCTGGTTTAGGAGTTTAAACCAGGTAATTTTTAAGTGTAATGTTTAATAGTCTCACTGAACATTACTTAAACATTACTGAACCTCCTCTTCCAAGGATATTCATTTGCCAAGAGTTGCTCAGGTAGGATTGGGGTTTCTTACTCCCCCATATCCATACTGGGATTTTATTTGGTTTAAGTTTATGCGAGACATCCATTCTGTCACAATTGCTGTAAATTCATATAAGTAACTGAAAAGCTGCCGGGTAAACTGTTTCCTTGTGGTTCTCTACCTCCTTTTTCTCTTACAATTTTTCTGCCCCTTCTTCATCAATGATCCCTCAACTTTGTGAGGCAGAAATTTGATATGTGTCCTAGTCAATGATAAGTAGTTTGCACTTTATGGTGGTGCAGAGCACTACAGGCTCTGCATTTTTAGACATTTTGTCCACAGTTTGTGGCACTGTTTTGGGAGGACTTGGAATGTCTGGCAGTACTGGAGTAAGCACATGAATCCATTTCAGAATGGAATTTGAGAGTTCTTAAGACATGCCAGATTTCCAGTCATGCTCTTTCTGCTTCCTGTGTCTGCTTGAAGATGTGATTGCCTTGATTTCAACTTTGACCACCTCCTTCTGCCTTACCTCCCTGGCCATTATGGTCACTTACCCCTAGATCTATAACTTCAAAGAAACTCTTCCTTCTATAAGTTGTCTTGGTCACACAGTTTTATCACTGCAACAGAAAGGTGACTAATACATAGCCTCTTATTCTTTGCACATGGGCCAGTTCTCTAAAGATGAAATACAGATCTCTGAAAAATACTTTTTAAAATGTTTAATATTGTTAGTTACTTATCAGGAAAAGCAAATGTAAACTATTTTGGTATTTCATCTTAAGCCAGTCAGAATGGTTAGGATTAAAAAAAAAAAAATCAAATCCGCTTCAGGTGGGTTAACTCCACACAGTTGAAATTAGTGTGGAGAGTCCTACAAAAGGTAGAAATTGATGTATTGATCCAGCCATACCACTCTTGATCATATGTCCAAAAGACTGTATATACTTCTACAGTAATATTTGTTATTCAATGTTCATTGTTATCCTATACATAATCTCAGGAATTGGAAATATTCTAGATCTTTACCAGCTGATGAATGGATGATGGAGTTGTGGGTACATAAACACAATTAAATATTATTAATCAGTTAACAATGGAAATATGAAATTTGCAGATAAATGGATAGAACTGGAAAAATTGTACCAAGTTAGATAACACAAATCTAGAAAGTCAAAGGCCACATGTTCTCTCTCACAGATGGATGCTAGCTTTGAAATCTTAGATATGCATGTTTCAATTTGAAAATCCAGAGAAGTCAAGAAATTTAAAATGCACATGACTGAAGACTCTATATACATGAACTGTAGGGCAAACAAGGATAAATAAAGGTAGTGTTGACTTCACAACCTCATTTTTCTACTCTCTAACTATCATGGTACTGCAAGGGACAACGATGAAATAGTAGCAAAAATATTATCTGAGTAACAAATTACTTTCCATTTGGATTTAAAGTTTGCTCCATAGATTGGAACCCATACCTGACATTTCTATCAGGTCTAGGAAACTGAGGCTAGACAGCACAATAGAAGAAAGCCTAATAAAATGATTCTTACAAATAAGTATAGTATTAAATTGATTTCTAATGACTTGTTTTTATACACATAGATTAATGCATCTGTACTCTAAGGAGAGAAGCACACTAAGGCAGTAGATGACAATTAATGCAGAGAATTTTTTTTTATCCCAACATCAGGATATGAGTCTATTTGCACTAATTTTCTGGTGGTTTCAAACACACACACACACACTCACACACACACAAACATACAAATACTTCCATTTATCAAGTTGCTTCCACATTCTTTATATTAAAAATGAATAGGTCATAAATAAAAGGCAAATATAAAATATAAAAAAATATTACTCGATTATCTAATATTTTAATATAAAATAAAAAAAAATTTAATTGATATTTTGAGCTTTTCCTATAATAGAGCTTGATGGCATTTTGATCCACTCCCCTCTCTGCACCTTCACCCACTTCCATCCACTCAATTGGGAAACTCTCTTGCATATATAACATGGCCTATATGGTATGACGTGTGTCCCACAACATCCTTAAGGGAGGATACATCCACTGGGTCCACCAAGAGTCCCAAATCTGCAAGATACTGTCTTTCCCCACCACAGTGGTACTTTCTTGAAAAAAAATTCCTTAGGTTGTGGTGGAATTTCTTATCCACATCTCCATGTATATCACAGGATTTTGTCTGGTTTGAACTTGCATAAGACTTGTGCATGCTCTTGCCATTGCTGTGAATTCATAATAGTAAATGACCAGCTGTTTAAAAGACTATTTTCTCATTGTCATCTATTCCCTCTAGCTCTTACAATCTTTCTGCCTCCTTTTTTGCAATAATCCCTTAGATTTTGGAGGCAGAGGTCTGAAATAGGTGTCCTTTTCAGGGATAAACATTTTACAGCCTTTTGTTCTCTGCACTTCCTCTGATTGTGAATCTCTGTGTTAATCACCATCTGCTGCATAAAGGAATTTTCTGTGGTGAGAGTTAACAGATATATTCAACCTAAATGTAGAGGTTGAGCTAAACATGTGTCACGTAGGGTCAACCATCAAATAGACATTTATTCTTTGTCTTTGGTCAGTTCTGGAACTCTGAAATAGTTTAAAGTAAGAAACGACATTGGTTTACAGATTTGTCAAAAGTAAGTTTTTCCCTAGGATCTATGACCACTCCATCCATGTGTATTTGGCTATGTAGACAGGATTATACATGAGTTCTGTCCCTGAACGGGACTTAATTCCATTTGGATGGCTGTTAATTATCCACCAAATAAAAGTACTGCTCATGCACCAATACCTATAGTTTGCTGGACCTGTCATTATTGTTTACAATGCTTCACAGTTGAGTAGGACCGTTGATTGATTTTTCTCCCTTAGCAGCTTGTAGAGTATCCTCTGACAGCTTCAGAGTTAGTCTTCAGAGAGGAGGCTTCCTAGTAAGATACATTTCAATTGCTCCAAGCCCTGTGTCTGAAGTTTGGCCTATCTTCAACAATACTGTGGTACTTTCAAATTCTGAGTGGCAATCAAGCCTGGGAAGATAGACTATTACTTTTGTAGTCTCTTGGACTACACTGACACTACAGTAACTCAAAGTGAGGCTTCTCCTTCCCAACACTGTATTTTTTGTTATGCAGCTTTCAACTATACACATGTATTTATTGAAGGTGCTTTTTTTCACATGCATTTATTT
>NW_008346550.1:829144-839177 GCF_000622305.1 Nannospalax galili | reverse complement strand
TTTATATATTTATTTATTAAACACATGTATTTATTGAATTACCTTTTTTCAGTTATATGACTATATTATATGGTAGGTTAATGATTAGTTTTTCTAAGGCTGTTCCATACTGATTTCTACATTGGTTTAATTAGTTTGAAATCCCAACAACAGTGGATAAGGATTTCCCTTTCCCCACCCGCATGCAAGCATTTGGTGTCACTTGTTCTCTTAATCTTAGCCATTATGTATGGGCTTGGATAAAATAGTACAGTAGTTTCAATTTGCATTTCCCTAATTATTGAGCATGTTTAACATTTTTTACTTTGTTTCTTAGCCATTGTTATTTCTTCCTTTGAGACCACTCTGCTCGATCTTAAGTCCATTTTTTATTTGAATCATTTTTTTCATGTTTCTTAATTTTATGAGGTTTTTTATATTCTAGAAATCAATATTCTGTCAAACGAATAGATGGTGAAGATTTTCTCACACTGTGTAGGATTCCTCTTACTGCCTTGGTTGTTTCCTTTGCTGTAAAGACACTTTCTACTTTAGTGAACTTCCATTTGTATGTTGTTCAAATTAATCCTGAGCAACTGATATCCAGTTTAGGATTAAAGACCTTAATGTGAAGCCTGAAACTCTGAAACTGTTAGAAGAAACTATCAGCAATAACCTACAAGGTATAGGTATAGGTATAGAAAAGGATTTTCTAAACTGGACATGAGTTGCTCAGGAAACAAGGTCAAGAATCAACAAATGGGACCTCATTAAACTAAAAAGCTTCTGTACATCAAAAGAAGCAACCAAGGAAGTGAAGAGAAAACCCACAGAATGGGAGAAAATCTTAACCAGTGACACATCTGACAGAAGTTTAACATCCAGAGTATATAATGAACTCTAAAAACAAAGAATTGAGAAAGGAAGTAACCCAATAAAAAGATAGGCAAAGGAGCTGAACAGAGTTCTCAAAAGAAGAAATAAAGATGGCTAAGAAACATCTTAAAAGGTGTTCGTCACTAGTAATTAAGGAAATGCAAACTAAAAACACTTTAAGATTTCATTTTACCCCAGTCAGACTGGCTAAGATCAAGAGAATAAATGATACCAAATGTTGGAAAGGGGAATGCTCATCCACTGATAGATGTTCAACCCCTATGGAAAGTAGTGTGGAGAACTCTTAAAAAACTACAAATGGACCTACCATTTGACCCAGTTATACCACTCCTTGGCATATACCCAAAGAACTCATCCTATTGCAGAGACACTTGTGCATCCTTGTTTGTTGCTGTTCTTTTCACAATAGCTAAGAGATGGAAACAACCTAAGTGTCCCTCAATGGATGAGTAAATCATGAAAATGTGGTTCATTTATATGACGGTGTTTTACTTAGCAGTAAAGAAGGATGAAATCATGAAATTTTCAGGTAAATTGATGGAACTAGAAACTGTTATACTAAGTGAAGTAACACAGACTCAGGAAAAAATGACATAAATTTTCCCTCATATGTGGATCCTAGCACCAGATCCTGATAAGTGAGTATGTATCCAGACATAACTATAGGAACCAGGATAATGAAAAAGAACCAGGGAAGGAAAGGAAAAGAGAATCGAAAGAATCTGAAAGAGAACAGTAGGAATCAGGTGTTAATAAGGGAACTATGGATAAAAGTTGGGTTAGTTTAAGGGGAAGAGGGAGGGAAGGTTATACAAGGAACCTAGCGGATAGAGGGAAGGAAGGAGGTCAAGAGGCGTGGGACCTTAGGAGAAGAGTACTAGTAAGGGAGAAGTGAGAAAAATGGGGGCACCTTAAATGAGGAAAACATGGAGGAAGTGTTAGACAATGCGAGAGATAAATAATGCCTAGCTAGTTTTAAAAAGCCAGAGTGAACCATATAAGTTCAACAACCTACTGACAATTTATACATACAAGTAGATCAATGAATATAATATCTGTCTAGGAAAGGTTTAGCTGAGAACATTTGGTCTTTGCCCAAGCTTTATATACATGCACATGGTAATTAAACATACCAGACTGGTGAAATTAACCTTCTTGGATATTTAGCAACCATACTTTGAGGCCTATAATAATTTGGTCAGAGGACACTTTTTGCTCCTTGCCCTCCTATGTCGTCTAAGTTCCAGAGAACTATGAGCATCTCTCAAAATGTCCTGCAACTGTGGGGAGTCACTTATCCTCTTGATCATGGATGCTGTGGAGACTCCACCAGATGGACTTGAATCAGTTTCCAGTCTACAAAGAGGAGGGTCAACACAGAGGAAACATTTTCTCCATGCTTTCAAGCGAAGCCAGCCATGATTGAGCAGGACCTTTGACTTATCTTCACATAGACGGAACAGGTAAAAGAAAGGAGCCAGGGGTTCCTCCCTAACACATGTGACCCCTGAGGAACAGATCCTCAAACAACCTTAAGAGTAAAAATACTTGGTTTATCTGGACCAACTGTAGGGTCTTATACACCCAAAAGGAAAGTATAATCAAAGATTAAAGGGGTCAATGTAATTTTTAAGAGTCAATATGTATAGTTAAAGGCTACATAACAAGAAACAATACCAGACAGGAGATACCTTCCTTTGAGTTGTTGGCCAAGGTGGCCCAATAGACTCCCAGACAGTAACCCAGCATAGAACTAGGAAAATGAACAGTAGACCCCAATCTTATCTAAAGGAATATTGACAACTGAATGCTACTAGATGAGGAACATCTGATCTTCTTAAAACAAGTATCTCTAGGTAGGGTGACTAGATTCAGCAGATGGACAAACACTGGGGAATGACTGGGGGTGCTGACAACACAGTGGACAGTAACAGGGATTACAGAATATGTAACAGGGATTACAGAATATATGAGCTTCAGTGGTGGCAGTGGCTATGGGAGGGTGCCATTTGGGAAGTAGGTATATAGATGAATAAGATTGTTTGGGATGTTCTGTATGATGTACACACAAAAAAATCAACAAACTAAAAAATGTGTTATATTTAAGGAGGAGGCATAAAAATTTACTTCATGTTAATTAGTAGAGGTGATAAACATTACCGTTAAAATCTATCTGATAACTTTATATCCATACTCAGGTGCCAGGAATCTGACTGTAACCGACTGTGACTAGTAATTATCAGATACATAGAGATTAGAGACATATGTGCAAACATCTAAGTGTTAATAGCATTAAAAATGAGTCTCTCTGTAGGAAACAGCATATTTTAAAATGAAATGGAGATCTTTTTTAAAGGTTAAAAACTCATTCAATTTTCTGTCTTACAGGGTTTAGACTGAATTCATTATTGTATAACTGTATAAATTCAACAGCAAACCTAAAAGTTTTATAGCCACTTTTGTAAGAGATGTAGAGATGTATCTTTGCTCTGGAAATTGTTATTGAATATGTTAAAGTTGTAAAGGAATGCTTCTTCTAATTATGTGGTTATAAAATAAATTTTAAAAACTTTAAAAAGAAAAGAAAATCCTTTCTTCCACCTGTATCTTGTTGGGTATTTGCTAGGTTTCAGTGTTTAGGGCTTTACATCAAGATCTTTGATCCATTTCTACTTAATTTTTGCTCATGTTCATAAATATGGAACTATTTTTTTGTGTGTAGTGATCCAGTTTTGCCAGTATCAATTGCTGAAGATGCTGTCTTTACTCCAGTGCATGTTCTTCGCATATCTGGCAAATATCATGTGACTGAAATATTTTACACTCATATTTGGGTCTCCCATTTTGTTCCATTGTTCAACGAGTCTGTATTTTTGCCAGTGCCACTCTATTTTTATTAATATGGATGTATAATTTATATGGTAAGGCCCCTCACATGGTTTTTTTGTGTTTCAGACTTTTTTGGCTTTCCGGGGATTTTTGTGCTTCCATATTAATTTTTGAATGGAAATTTCTATTTTTGTGAAGATTTTGATCGGGATTGCATGGAATTTATAAATTGCTTTTGGTAAGACAGTCACTTTTACTATATTGATTCTATAAATCTATGAACATGGAAGATCCTTTTGTCTTCCTCAGTTTCTTTCTTCACAGATTTAAAGTTTTCATTCAAGAAGTTGTTGATTTATTTTGTTACATTTACCCTTAGATAGATCTTTGATGCTACTTGAAATGGAAGTGTTTCTCTGAACCCTTTCTTTGATTGCTTTTTATTTGTATATAGAAAGGCTGCCATTATTTGTTAACTAGAATTCCAAGAACTTTATTGGTAAGAAGTAGGGATAGCCTTGTCTTGGTCATGATTTTAATGAGAATGTTCTTTTTTTTCTCCAATTAGACTGATACTATAGGTTTATTGTATATAACTTTAACCATCTTGAGGTATGTTCGATTCCAGTTCAATTCCCCCTAGGAATTTTGTCATGAATGTGTATTGGATTTTGTAAAAGTCCTTTTCTGAATCTATTGAGATGACCATGTGACTTTGGTCTTTAAGTCCATTCATAGCTATACTGTATTTAATGACTTACATATATTAAACTATTGCTGCATCTCTGGAATAAAGTATACTTGATTATGGTTGATATTTTTTTTTGATTTGTGCCTTTATGCAATTTTTTGAATATTTTGTCAAGAATTTTTCAACTCTGTTCTTTAGGGATAAGGACCTCTAGTTTTCTTTTGTTATTTTTGAGTCTTTTCCTGGTTTGGGTATTAGAGTAATTCTTTCTTAATACAAAGAAATAGGGAGTTCCCTCTGTTTCTATAGTTCTGAATAATTTCCATAGTACTGGTTATAGATCTTTGAAGGTCTGGTAGAATTCTGGTGTAAATCCATCTGGGAATGGACTTTTTTTAATTTTCATATAATTGGTCTAATTTTCACATTTTAATTAAAGATATTTATATTCCAACCCATGCTGCACTTTCAGAATATAGATAAAATGGCATAACACATTGTTTCTATAGTTCTGAATAATTTCCATAGTACTGGTTATAGATCTTTGAAGGTCTGGTAGAATTCTGGTGTAAATCCATCTGGGAATGGACTTTTTTTAATTTTCATATAATTGGTCTAATTTTCACATTTTAATTAAAGATATTTATATTCCAACCCATGCTGCACTTTCAGAATATAGATAAAATGGCATAACACATTACATATGTATTTGAAAGGGAAGTGAATTTCAAATTTTTAGAGAAAAATGTAAAATAAATAAAACAAGAATGATATAAATCAGAATAGGTCAATTTTCACTTAAAATAGATCAATACGTAGACACATGATTAAACTTTATCTAGTTCAGTATTTCTGGATAGACTGAAAGTTAAAATATATGATGCCAGTCTAATTCATTCTCTAAATAGATTAGATAATATTATAGTTTTAAAGTTTTATTAATATTGGTTTTTGTTATTATTGAAAAGCTAAATGGTGGTAATAAATTACTCACCCAATTTTGCTTTAGTGGCTAAACTTTTTAAGTAAATTTCTATGTAAAAATATGTACATATTTGTTCACTTTTTTTGCTTGTCTATGATGGTGCAAGTCACACACAAGATGACTCTTTTCTGTGATGAAATTTTCCCCTTCCTGTCCTTATTATTTTCTCAGTACTGAATTTTATTCCCCTAAACCAATGAGTCAGTGGTAAAATCTATGTGAACACCTTGGACAGTTTGAGTCACTAGAATCAACATAAAAAGTCATTCATTTATATACTTGTATTAGTAAGTGGTGTTTCATTTTAATAATATGCATCTTATAATTGCTATAGTAATATTATTCTATATAATTATAATGCACTGTAAATTCTTTTGGTACATACAGCATATACAAGTATAATCAGACATATACTCACAGATATAGTTGTAATATCAGTGCCAACATTACTGCAGCTACTAACAAAGGTAATTCCAAATTCATTTGGGGGCCAGCTAAGATTGGCTTCATTGTGGTATCAGTATTTCCACAGATTTCATATATAAAATGAATACTTTGGGGGGGAATTAAGATGTGTGAAGGTATCTATGCTTTCAATGGTTAAAGGGACATGCCCCTAGACTGATGACCTGAGTTCAGTACTTAGAATCCATGTATTGGAAGAAAGAATCAACTCCTACGAGTTGTCATCTGATTATCACACACATTCTGTGGCCTAGACATGGCCCCTGACATGCATAAAATAGTTATATACAATTTAGCACTGGGGCTCTGATGGGGGCACTGACCACACAGTGGACATAAAACAGGGATGATAGAGTATATGGGCTCCATTGGGGAGGGTATGGGAGGGTGCCATTTGGGATGTGAGTATATAGATGAATAAAATTGTTTGGGATGTTCTGTATGAAATACACAAAAAATGGGTTATATTTGAGGAAGAAGCATAGATATTTGCTTCATGTTAATTAATTGATGTGAAAATCATTACCATTGAAATCTACCTGATGACTTTATATCCATGCTCAGGTACGAAGGATCTCAGAAATTAACCAACTTTGAGTAGTACTAATCAGATATATAGAGATTAGAGACACATTTGCAAGCATCTAAATGTTAATTGCATTAAAATGAGTTTTTTTTGTATGAAACAGTATATTTTAAAATGAAATGGAGATCTTTTATAAAAGTTAAAATCTCATTCAATTTTATATCTTATAGGGTTTATACTGAGTACAGTATTGTATACCTGTATTAATTCAACTGTGAACCTAAAAATTTACATACAGTTTTGAAAGAGATGCATCTTTGTTCTGGAAATTGTTATGGAATATGTGAACGCTGTTGTAATGAAATACTTCTTCTAATTATGTGGTCATTAAATAAATAATTTAAAAAATTATTTAAAGTTTAAAAAAGAGAATTGGGCATTTACAATGAATAAATTTGGATTACTTGTTTACATCTTTATTCTGTTTTATTTGTCTCTACTGGACCTATTAAAACTATTTATCTCTTTCAAGCTTAATTTTGAAAAGACTTTTTTATTATGGCCTTAAAATATACTACAAAGCAGAAAGGTGCTTATATATCAGTTTCTCAGAAGTTTATATAAATACTAAACATCATAGAAATATAATTTGATAGGAAATCAATGTGTGCCATCTACCAGAATATAGCAATTTAATTTAAATATAGAATCAGAAGTTATTTTTCAAAAGAGAGCCACAAGGATTTAGCAGATATAATCACAGAGAACTTGATAGGTAGGGATATGGAAATCTCCATGCTTGAATACTTATGAAACAATTTGAACTTTGATTGTTCAGAGAGCAAAGAGTGAATCATTATTGTTGTAGATAGAAACATATGATAGTGAGGAAAGTTTAGGCTATATCGACCACTAGACGTCAGTCTTGCTGTGTACTCTAGAAGCCATTCATAGTGTCAACATATTGAATTATGATGTAATTTTCCCATGTAGTGAAATGTTATCTACAATTATGTAGTTTGTTTTCTTTGCCTTTTCTCATACTGCAATAATTTAGAGTATTTGTTTTTAGGAATATCTGTTTGCTGGAATATGATCTTTTTAATTTGGAATAGGAACTAGTTACTCCAGGACACCTTGGAGGACTAATGAATCCAGTGTTTGAAGAGTAGAAGTTGTCTTTGACAAACATATGGCTTACTTATATTTTATAAAATATAATTCAATTGAATGACTTTTTTCCACTTATCACTTTAGCAAGTAATTTTATGCAGCTTACTTTAGTCTTTAGTTTTCCTCTATATACAATGCATTTTAGGTGAATTTTAGGGTGGCATTCTAATATTGAAGATTAGTGAACACTAAAAATATGTTCTTAAAATTTTTATTACAGCTTATTTTGTGTATTTGTGAGTTTGTGATTGGGGTCATATGTACATGGAACACGGGTGGAGGTCAGAAGTCATTCTATGGGACTTACTTCTCTCCTTCTATGTGGGTTTCAGGGATCGAACTCATCAATCTGGGGGACAAGTATTTTACCCATAGAAATACATTGCCAGTCAAATAAATACATATGTATAGATCAAAAGAATTGTACATTAATTAATCTAGAATATATATTTGTATCAAAAAATAAAATACTGAACATAAAACAATTGTTTGCAACATGAAATAGGTAAGTGACAGTTGTCTTGCTTTTCTGAAAATGCCTCTGAGATGCCCGTGGTTCCCTTTCATACATGATAGGCCCAGGCAGTAGATAGAGTTGCCAGCCATTGCATGGAACCATGATAATTTTAAGATTTTGTATAAATTTGTTTCATTATTTTATTCTGAATTTACAAACTGAAAATATGTACTTATAGGATGCAACATTAAGATTGTTGGATATCAAATTACTTTTAGTATTTTTGTAACAAGACCTCATAAAATCATCTTATTTAACAAAATTCATAACCCAATTTTTTATCATAGTGACTGTATTATGCAATAGATTTTATAGTTTCATAATTACATCAATCCTCTTTTATTTAACCTGATTTTCTTATTCCATCATAGTGTCATCCTAATCACTTTTAATAGGCCTCACTGAGTAAAATCAATCACATGAACTCACAGCAATTTTGAGAGAATGCACAAGACTTGCTCAAGCTCATGACAGACAAAATCCTCAGCATGGAATAGGGAGATAGATATGAAGTCCCACCCCTCACCAAAGAACAATTGTCAAATAAAACTTACAGGGCAAGAAAGAGTGAGATTTTTAAAATTGTTTGCTCCTTGTTAGGTCCACCAAGCTCCTGGGCTAGTACCACTCTCTGGAGTATTTGAGAAATAGAAATAGAATTCAGTGGTTCAAAAAAATGAACCTGAAGATGTATGGGTAGAGAGGCAGTGATGGTTCAGAGAGGAGCTGAGAAAGGGGTTATATGATCAAAATATATTGTATGAAATGCTCAAAGAATTTTTTAACTGAAAATTATTAAATCTAATACCAATTAAAACCATCTTTTGCAATAGGATCTTTCTGTTCCATAGTTTTCCTGGACCTTGCTTTGTAGCCCTTGGCTGACCTCAGTGTCAGAGAGATTTGCCTGCCTCTGCCTCTTGAATGCAGATATTAAAACTATGCACCACCATGCCTGGTACGAAAAATCATTGTTTTAGTGTGAACACAAAAATATCACTTAGGGGAACCCTGACAAGCTCCATTCTCTATCCCTACAATGCCCCACTTCCAGCTTTGGGACTAGGCCAATTCCTATTTTAACCTTCAGATCTCTGGAATAACCTGCTAACCCATGCCCCACCCACTGCTTCCTGATCCTTAGCCTGGATTAGTTGCATTTTCAAGTTTCTGGGTCCACACCTACTCTGCCTAGCTAGTAAGGTCCTCCCCAGGATATCCCCACATTACTTGCCTTAGGTATCCATTCTGAACATTGGAGGAAAGATAGCATCTTCATCAAACATTCCTGACAAAACTTGATCTTCACTTAATAGAAGAATGAAATTAGATTCTTTCACCCTGCACAAGACCTAAATCCAAATGGATCAGACACTTAAAAGTGAATCCTCAAAACTGAAACTGTCAGAAGAAAATATAGGCAGAACCCTACACCATATAGGTGTAAGAAAGGACTTTCTAAATCAGATATCTGTTACTCAGGAATTAAGGATAGCAATCAACCTGTGGGACCTCATTAAACTAAAAAGCTTCTGTACAGCAAAAGAAACAACCATGGAAGTAAAAATAAAATTCACTGAGTGGGAAACAATCTTTGCCAGCTTCACATCCAACAGATTATTGATATCCAGAACATACAAAGAATCAAGAAAACAGTTGACCAATAAAGAAAAGCTAAGGACCTGAACAGAGAATTTTCAAATTAAGAAGTAAAAATTACTGTGAATTATCTGAAAAGGTATTAAAATCCTTAGTAATTAGAGAAATGCATATCAAAACCATTTTAACATTTCATCTTCCCAAGTTTGACTGGTTAAGATCAAGAGAACAAATACCAAATGCTGGGGGGATGTAGAGAAATGCGATTGCTCATTCACTGCCCTTGGGATTTTAAACTCATGCAATCACTATGGGAAACAGTGTGGAGAACTCTTAATAAAACTGAAAATTAATCTACTATTTATTCCAGTC
>NW_008346550.1:818827-829029 GCF_000622305.1 Nannospalax galili | reverse complement strand
AACACAATTCTATTTGGCATAAAGAAAAGTGAAATCATGAAATTTACAGGTAAATGGCTGAAACAAAAAACAATTATATTAAATGAAGTAACATGGACTCAGAAAACCAGAGATGTATATTTTCTCTCATTTGTGGATTTTAGGACCAATCACTTATATGTGAACTTGTTCTGATGTTTTCACAGGTGACAGGAAAATAGAAAGGAACCATGGAAGTAAAAGGAAAGAAAGAGCCTGAGAGAACGGGATCGTAACAAGTAGATTTTAATAGAGGGTAATCGATTGAGAAGGGAGGAAGTAAGGATATTCAAGGAACTATGGAGTTAAGGGGAAAAATGAACTCAAGAGGGGGATAATGGGAGACTGTATTGCCAAGGGGAAATGTGTAAAATGGGGGTACTTTAAGTAGAAAGGGAGGAAGGAGGTCAGAGTGAGTGAGAGACAGAGAGAGAGACAGAGAGACAGAGAGAGACAGAGACAGGGAGAAAGAGACAGAGAGGAAAGAAAAAGTTTAGGTGGTGAGAAAAACTAAAGGGAAATATATTATCTCAAAAATGTACTGAAAAAAGCACATACAGTATCCGAACCTGCATGTATATGTACACCTGAGGACTATTTAATAAGAAACACAGTGCCAGACAGGGAAAATCTCCCTTCAACTTGCAGATTAGTGTAGCCAAGAGACTCTTGAAACAACACAGGCTATGGCCACAGCCATTGATTGCCTCCCAGAACTTGAAGACCATATTGCTGAAGACAAGCCATACTTCAGAGATGGAATTTTGAGCAATGATGTTGGAACAGACCTTCAAGCCTCCTCCCTGAAGACTAGCTCTTATAGTTCTAGATGATTCTCTGCAAACTGATTAGGTAGAAAATAATCAATGTTTCAACCCCAGCTTTAACATCTAATAATGACAACAATGGCCAGCACAACAAACTACTTTTTTTTTTGTAATAACACTTTTATCTTGGGGATAATCAACAACTGTCAAATCAGATTTAAAGTTCTATCAGTGGGAGAGAATTAATGTGTAGTTCTGTAAACATAACCAAATATACAAGCAAGAAGTGGTCTTACATCCTAGAGAAAACTCTAACTCTGTCATATCCCTAGACAAATGTAATTTCATATCATATACTAAATACTTAGCCTTATATTTACAGACAAGTATACTATTCATAACTCATCAAAGAAACTTCTGTTTGAACAGATGGAGACTGTTGCAGAGATCTACAACTGGGCACCTGCCAAGAATTAAGTGTCTGAGAGATGCCCTGACCTAAGTGACACATCTAAAATGAATGTTTACCTAATGGATATGGAACATAGCTGGGCAGGTGTAGAGAGAATACTAATGCATCTCTCGACTCTCTCTAGCAAAGCTTCCTCATGCAACAGAGGGGGATGCACACAGAAGGCCACACCTGTTCAAAGTATAGAGAATAGAGATAGCACTCCTATAGTAAACCTGAAACATCCATGACTCAGGGAACATTGAAGCAGAGGGTGTAGAAAGATTATAAGAGGCAGAGTTGGTGCATGATCATAATGAAACAGAGTTTTCCACGCCTCTAGGAACTTATAACACTTATAAAACTTACAGCAATAATCAAAGCATGCACAAGACCCATATAAACTCAGTTAGACAAAAACCCAGCACTGAACTGGGGATATGAGCAGCAGATCCCAACTTTAGCTGAGGAACTATTGCCAGCTATTTACTGTTTGGTGAGGGTAAGCTGATCTTCCTTATATGAATGATACTATATAGGCTTACTAGACTCTGGTGAGTGAACTCATACTGAGGAACATCTGGGCACACAAGCATGTCTTAATAAGCCTTAACATATGAAATATGGTGGAGGGTAGTGTTGGCTGCAGATGGGTAAGTTGTTCTAAACATGACTAAGACGTATTGTATGAAAAGCGCAAACATTTATTTTAAAAAACCATTGAGAAAAAATACATGAAAAACTAACCTGATATATAGGAAGATTAAATCTCTGTAAAAATACCAAAGCCCTGTGACTACAGAAGCAGAAGATTAGCCAGGAATTTAACAACAGAACTGGATTTGAAACTCAGTTTTGCCATTCTAATATCCTTGCTTAAACTGTTTAGTGTATTGAGCCTGGAGTTTCCCTCTGCAAAGAAGACAGGAACAAAACTTTGTGAAGATCACAAAGCATTCATTTAATTCTGAGTTCTGAATGAAAAAATAAATATGTATAAATTACTTAAGGATCTAGTCCAAAGAAGAACACACCTCAGAAGTTCAAACACTGTCAAGGTTGGATTTGGCTTTGTTGATCTTTGGGCCTACTGCAGATTGTTTTCACCCATGGAACACAGAGCAGTAGTGCTTGGAGGCTGAACAGCTCCTACCAGAGAGGTAGCATCACTCTTACCAAGTTTTGAAAATGGGAATCCAAATGAAATGGCTGTGATTGTGCAGCACATTTTGGAACAGTGTCTGTGCCCAGGAGTATGGGACTTTTGTATGAGCAAAGCCATGATTCAAGAGTACCTTGAAGTGAGAGATATGATTCCTGTATTAATACAATCCATGACTTCCTTGAGCTTCTTGATCTTTCATTTGAGTTATTATAATACTGAACTAAGAAAGAATCTACAAAAGTTTCTTCAAGGGTACTTGAAACCATTTAGTAAATATTAATATGAAAAAATATTCATATGAAAATATATCACTTAGGAAAACTAAGATTAAATGTTGAATTTTTAGAAATACGTTTGGCTTAACAACTACAGAAAAAGAAAAAAAATCAGCAGTTTGATTTTTTTTCCTCAAAGTCTTACAAAGATAGGTTTTTCTCTAGGATCTATGATCTCTTCAGTCATGTCTATTTGACTATGTGTTACACATGAGTACCCTCCCATCAAGAGGGCTTTAATTCCAATTAAATAGTTGTTGATTACTCACAAGATAAAAGTTCCACTACTGCATTGCTATAGTTTGTTATGTTGGTCATTACTGTTTTTACTAAGATTTGATACTGAGATTGGACCATTGATTGATTTTCTCCTTCAGCAGCTTATATAGTATCCTATAGAAATATGAAGGCTAGTCTTCAAGGAGAGGTTTGCAGGTCTGTTCTAGCTCCATTGCTTCAAGTTTTATGTTTTAACTATGTCCTGGCTTCAGGAATAGTGTCTTACTTTCAAGTTATGGTAGGTAATCAAGGGTTATGACAATAGCCTGTGTTATTTTGGGAGTCTTATGCAGTACTCTGACCAATAATTCGAAGGTTGATTTCTTCTGTCTGGGTTTCATATCTATAGATAAAATGAAATTTCTTGCTATGTACAGTTGTGTATTTACTTTGTAAATTTTGAATTTTACAGACAAGTACATGATATACCACTCATCATAGAAGTTTGTTCTTGCAACAGATGGAGGTTGTTACAGAGCTCCACAACTAGTCAGAAAGAGAGACTATGTTTCTGAAAAATGCCCAGCCTTAAGTGACACATCTTCAGTGTAACTTCTACATCTAAGGCTCATGGAACATAGCAGTACAGGGTGTAGAGAGAATACTAATTTACTCCTCAATTTTCAGCAGCAAAGCTTCCTCATGCAACAGAATTTGATGCTCACAGAGGGCCATAACTCACCAAGATGTGGAGAATAAGAAACTGCAGAGTGCATGGCCTTGGATAGTCTCCTATATTAAAACTCACCCACCCAAAGCTCAGAGACAATGGTGGAAGATTAGGAGAAAAGTGTGTAAGAGACAGGATTGGTGCATGAACATAAGGAAACCAAGGCTTTAAGGCCTCTGGGAACTTGCTCATATTAACTTGCAGCAGTGGTGACACAATGCACAAGACCCATGCTAACTCAATCAGACAAAAAACTAGCATAGAAATGGAGAAATGTGCAGGAGGTTTAAACCGTTACTGAAGGTTGAATAGTTACTGCTTGGTGAGGGAGAATTGGTCTTCTTTAAGCGAGTGACTATAGATAGGCTCAGTAGACTACAGTGAATGAACTTGCATTGAGGAGGCTCTGGGTACAAATCTTGACTGGATAGGCCTTAACACGTATGATAGAATGCGGAAAATCCAGTGTGACAGTATGGGAAGTGTAGATGGGGGAAGATCTCTAAATACAATAAAATTTTATTGTATGAGATGAATAAAAATTCAATAAAATATAGATTTAAAATAATTATTAATATATTTAAAAATTTTACATATTAGTTTGATACTATATTGCATCTCTACCTAAAATTATTAAAATTCTTTTGACCATTTGAAAAATTATTTATTATTTTTATTTTGTGTGTATGTGTATATTGCCTACATATAAATAATTGTACCCATGTCATGCAATGACCACAGAGGTCAGAAGAGGTTGTCACATCCCATGGGACTGGAGTTATGAACAGTTGTTAGCTGCCAATGTAGATGCTGGGATTTGAACCCGGGTCTTCTGCAAGAACAACCAGTGTTCTTAACCACTGAGCAACCTCTCCAGCCCCCCAAGTTTTTGACCTTTATTGTTTTACTAATTCTATGAAGATAAGTAAAGTTAAAAGGAAAAATATAATTTAAAGTAAATTTGGAAATATATTAGTTTGAACTATTATTGAATATAAGTAATGTACTAATAAAAAGGTAAAATCTAAAATGAGAAAAGACATGCATCAAATAATCCCATCTTCATATGGAAGGTATAAGAAGGTGGTTTGTGACATAGTTCATTCAATCATAAGACACCCAAGGAATACCAAAGAATCCCAGAAACTAAAATAGATAAAATGTTTTTCTACCTATTGAATCATTAAAGAGAATTTTTTCCTACAGATACTCTGATTTCAGACTTCAGTTTCAGGAAATGAGAAATGATTAAGTTTGCATTGCCTTCTGACACTGAGATTTCAGTACTTCATCAGTGTTCTGAAAAACTGAAATTTATTGATTCATTTCTTATTACATGTCCCTCAACTGATGACTGGTTAACAAAAATGTGGTATATTTACACAACAGAGTTCCATTCAGCAGTAAAGAAAGATGAAATAATGAAATTTGAATGTAAATGGATGGATCTAGAAACTGCTATACTAAGTGAAGTAACAAAGACTCAGAAAAACAAATGACATATGTTCTCCCTCATATGTGGCTCCAAGCACCACATCCTTTTAAATTTCAGGTCCTTTTAATAAGATGATGCCAGATAGCAGTCCCTTCTGCATGAAATAACTACTGTCATCACAACTCTGGCTGAGTCCAATCGCTAAACATAGTCACAAAGGGGCTTGTTGACGGCTGTGTTCATTCATTAAAGGAGTGCCAAGTAGGATCACTGGATCCTCACCTGAGTATCCAGCCACTCTTCCCAGCCAACTAGTCCAGCCTTGTAAGACAAAAGAAAAATGAGGAAGATCCCAATAGAGGGATGCTTTTGGAAGCCCTTGTCAAGAAACTCCAATGGACTCTCATATGAACATTTGAAAATTACCCTGTTCTGACTTTTTTCTAGTTCCCTCTCTAGAACTTGTTACACTAATTACTCTTGCCTTTACTTCTCCTTCACATCTCCTATTCATGATTCAAGGATTTTCTTCTCCCCTTAGAGACAAGAGTTATGCAATTTGGGAGTCTTTTAGATAGACCCAATGAAGGGGTACTCCAATTGCCTCACCCTGCCTCCCTGTTCAGCCTGGAAGAAGCCAGAGTGGTCTGCATCGCTGTTCCTTATTGGCAATTTGGGTAACGCCTTCGGGGGATGGCATGATAAGAATAGGAGGTAGGAAATGACTAGGCAGTTAGGGTAAAAAGACCCCATAGAAATGTAGCCAGTTTCTTGCCTAAAAGTCAAAATGTCCTTGGGCCTGTTAGTAACATACTGTGTTCCAAAGGCCAAAAATGTCAAAAGTATTTCAGAACTTGTATCTAATCCTTAAAAGATTTTTAGGGCTACCTCTTCAGAGAGGGGAATGTTGGAGGGGAGGGAGTGGATATGAATTTGATCAAAACAACTTATATGCATGTAGGAAATTCTCAAAGTTTTTGTAAAAGTTAAAAAAAATATTGCTTATACTAAAATATCTGCATGTAACCATATCATCTTTAAAAATGTAATGTTAAATGTTGAACTATTTTCATAATGAGATAACCTTTGGAATGCTAGAAGTTAATTACAAAACATTTACTAAAACAGAATTTACTTGTTTTAAAATATTATTCATCATTAATAAATCTGAAGTGACAAAAATAGTGTTTTGAAAGATGAATTAATACCTGGATTTCAGACTATCAAACTAAACTATAGGAAATAACTTGGCAGTTGAAAACCTGCAATGACGGCACAAGGAAATTTTAACTTATGCATGAATCTCAGATAATAGCATCTGTATGTGCACATGTTCTTAACATTAGTAATGATCTTGTTTTGAAAATGAATGGTGTGAAAATAACTAATAACCAGAGTAATTCCCATATGTCACATTTTCCTAATTTTTTTGCAATACAAGAATATCTCTTGCTTTGACATAGATTCCATTTAAAACAACTTATTGCCAGTGGCACTTTGGTGTCATTTAAGTATT
Organism: Nannospalax galili; assembly: GCF_000622305.1. Lineage (NCBI taxonomy): Eukaryota > Metazoa > Chordata > Mammalia > Rodentia > Spalacidae > Nannospalax > Nannospalax galili. Next base: position 822,453 of record NW_008346550.1, on the reverse strand, counting down.
GGGTGTCGATTTACATAATAATAAATTCTGCCTGATTAATAAGATCTGGTTTTTTAATTTGTAATGTCAAAGAACTGTCACTTAAAACAATATTTTTTACTATAATCTGTATATTTTCTTTTCCCGTGTAAAACACAAAGAATTGTTCAACCATAGAAAATGGACAAGAGTGGGATCTGAAGCTATAGCTCAGCACTAAAGAGCATTTGCTGCTCTTTCAGAGGACACGAATTTGGATATCTGCACACTACTCCCACCAGGTGGTAATACCTGTCTGTAACTCCAATTCCAGTGGGTCCAACATCCTTTTATGCCTCTATGGGCACCGGCATGAAGGCATTACAGATGCCTTCAACCAGGAAGGCACATGCACAGTGTTTTATGTAGCTTTCAATTGCTCTAGTAAGAATACTGACACAAAGCAACTTGGAAAGTAAATAATTTATTTTATCTTAAATCTTACAGGCCACAGTTCATCACTGAGGAAATCAGGGCAGGAACTCGGGGCAGGGAGCTGGAGGCAGTTGCTGAAGCATAGACCACGGGAGTTACTGCTTTCGGGCTTGTTCATCTGGCCCATGTTAAACCTGTATTCTCATACAATGCAGGACAACCTTCCAAGAGTTGGCACTGCCCACAGTAGGCTGGGCACTCCTACATCATATGTATAATAACAATCTTAAGACAGAAACCCATATCTGATGGAAAAGCAGGAAATAAGTGACTTCATAGATAAATATCCTAAATGGGACAACTATAATGTAACGTCTATTTCCAAGTCTCGGCGATCATTGTCGAAGAGGGTACAGAAATATTCTAAGAGCCAAAGGTGATAGATGAACACAAGGAAATTGAGTTGTCTGGATACCACAAGGGAGTTGCACATAAGAATCCACAGATCTTATGACAACATGAACAAGACCTTTGCAAACTCAAGTCAGAAAGGGGCCCAACATGGATGGCGGAGGTGAGCAGGAAGCCTCAGCCCTATTTGCATATCTATTGGTAATTGATTGAGGGTGGGAGAAGTGCCATGTATCACTAATGTGATGCCTGGCAAGTCAGTCAGACTACATGAGATAGATCCATAAACAAGAATATTTATGAAACAGAGATTAGACACAATACACCTTAAAAATAAGACCAATAATTTGTCAGTAGGTTATAGGAGTAATATGGTTCTCTCTGGTTTTCAAAACTAGCTAGGCATTGTTTATCTCTCACATTGTCTCATCCCTCTGTCATGGTTTTCCCACTTAAGATGCCCCCATTTCCCCCCTTTCTCCTTTACTAATACTCTTCTCCTATGGTCCTACCTCTCTTGAGCTCCTTCTTTCCGTTTATCCCCTACATTCCTTGTATACCCTTTCCTCCCCCTCCCTTAAACTAAGCCAATTTTTATCCATATCTCCCTTATTACCTCCTGTTTCCTACTGTTCCTCTCTTTCAGTTATTTCTTTTCCTTTACATCCCAGGTTCCTTTCCATTATCTTCATTACAGTAGTTATGTTTGGATACATACTCACTTATCAGGGTTTGGTTCTAGAATCCACATATGAGGGAGAACATATGTCGATTTTTTTTCGAAGTCTGTGTTACTTCACTTAGTATAACAGTTTCTGGTTCCATCCATTTACCTCCAAATTTCATGATTTCATCTTTCTTAACTGCTGAGTAAAACTCCATCGTATAAATGAACCACATTTTCATTATCCACTCATAAACTGAGGGACACATTGTTGTTTCCATCTCTTAGCTATTGTGAAAAGAGCAGCAATAAACATGGATGTACATGTGTCTCTGCAACAGGGTGAGTTCTTTGGGTATATGCAAAGGAGTTGTATAACTGGGTAAAATGGTAGGTTCATTTGTAGTTTTTATTCTCCACACATAGGGGTTGAACCAGTTTGCAGCTCCACCAGCAGTGGATGAGTGTTCCCCTTTCCCCACATCCTCTCCAACATTTGGGATCATTTGTTGTCTTCATCTTAGCCAGTCTGACTGGGGTAAGGTGAAATCTTAAAGTGGTTTTAATTTGCATTTCCCTAATTATTAGTGATGTTGAACATCTTTTAAGATGTTTCATAGCCATATTTATTTCTTCTTTTGAGAACTCTGTATTCAGCTCCTTAATCCATCTTTTAATTGGGCTGATTCTTGTCTTAGTTCTCTGTTTCTTGAGTTCATTATAAATTCTGGTTATTAAACCTCTTTCAGATGTGTCACTGGGAAAATTTTCTTCCATTCTGTGGGTTTTCTGTTTGCTTCCTTGGTTGTCTCCTTTGATGTACAGAAGCCTTTTAGTTTATGAGGTAACATTTGTTAATTCTTTCCCTTGATTCCTGAGCAATTCATGTCCAGTTTAGATAATCCTTTCCTATGCCTATATCTTGTAGGTTTTTCCTAAAGTTTTCTTCTAATAGTTTCAGAGTTTCAGGCTTTACATTGAGGTCTTTGAGCCATTTGGAATTGACTTTTGTGCAGGGTGAAAGATAGGGGTTTAGTTTCATTCTTCTACAGGTGGAGATCCAGTTTTGCCAGCACCATTTGCTGAACATGCTGTCTTTCCTCCACTTAATAATCTTGGCCCCTTTGTCAGATATCAGGTGGCTGAAATTTCATTTGCTCATATTTGGGTCTTCAATTTTGTGTCTAGGTAAGGTTTATCTGAGAACAACTGATCTTTGCCCAAGTTTTTTCTACATAACACACAGTAATTAAAAATACCAGACTGGTGGAACTAACCTTCTTGGGTATTTAAAAGACATACTTTGAGGTCTATAATAATTTGGTCAGAGGGACATAAAGAACACTTTTTGCTTCTTGCTCTTCCAGGTCTACTAGTTCCAGGCGACTATGAGCATATTTCAAAATGACCTAAAATGGTGGTCAGTCACCTGTCCTCTTGATCAAGGAGGCCGAGGAGGCCCCACCAGATGGACTTGAATCAGTGTCCAGTCTATAAAAAGGAGGGTCAACACAGAGGAATCATTTCCTCCATGCTTCCAAGCGAAGTCAACCATGGTCGAGCAGGACCTTTGACTTATCTTCACATAGGTGGAACTGGTAAAAGAAAGGAGCCAGGGGCTCCTCCCAAGCCCATGTGACCCCTGAGGGACAGATCCTCAAACAACCTTAAGAGTAAAAATAAATCAGTTTTATCTGGACCAACTTTATGTCCTTAAACACCCAAATGGAAAGTATAACCAAAGATTTAATGGGCCAACATAATTTCATAAGAGTCCATATGTATATTTAAAGGCTATATAACAAGCAACAATGCCAGACAAGCGACACCTTCTTTTGAGTTGATGGCCAGGGTGGCCAAAGGGATTCCCAGATATTAACCCAGCATAGAACTGGGAAATTGAACAGCAGACCTCAATCTTGTCCAAAGGAATATAGACAACTGATTACCACTAAATGAAGAACAGCTGACCCTCCTAAAACAAAGACCTCTAGATAGATTGACTAGATTCATCAGAAAGGCAAGTAGTGGTGAATGGCTGGGGATGCCGACAACACAGCAGACAGTAGCAGGGACATCAGAGTATAAGGGCTCTAGTGGGGGGAGGGAGGCTATGGGAGGGTGACATCTGGGAAGTGGGTGTATAGTTGAATAAGAT
>NW_008346550.1:814896-816165 GCF_000622305.1 Nannospalax galili | reverse complement strand
CAGGAAACAAGGGCAAGAATTAACAAGTGGGACCTCATTAAACTAAAAAGCTTCTGTACATCAAAGGAGACAACCAAGGAAACAAACAGAAAACCCACAGAATGGGAGAAAATCTTCACCAGCGACACATCTGATAAAGTTTTAATTACCAGAATATATAACGACCTTAAAAAACAGAGAACCAAGACAGGAAGCATCCCAATTGAAAGATGGGCTCAGAAGCTAAACAGAAAGTATTCAAAAGAAGAAGTTAAGATTCCAATGAAACATCTTAAAAGATGTTCAACATCACTAATAATCAGGGAAATGCAAATTAAAACCACTTTAAGATTTCACCTTACCCCAGTCAAAATGGCAACGATCATGAAAACAAATAACATGCAGATGCAGGGAAATAGGAACCCTCATCTACTGCTGATAGGACTACAAACTGGTGCAGCCATTATGGAAATCAGTGTGGGCAAATCTTAAAATACTAAAAATAGATCTACCATATGATCAAACTATACCACTCCTTAGCATATACCAAAGGACTTGATACCCCACTACTTGCTCAGCCATGTTTATTGCTGCTCTTTTCACAATAGCTGAGAAATGGAAACAACTGAATTGTCCCTCAACCAACGGATAAAAGATGAAAATGTGTACATTTGCACAATGAAATTCTACTCAGTAGTAAGAAATACAAAATCATGAAATACAGGTAAATGAATGGAACTAGAAATCATTATACCAACTGAAGTAACACAGACTCAGAAAAACAAGTCAATGCATGTTCTCTCTCATTTGTGGATATTAGCTCCAAATTCTTAAATGTAAGAATATATCCTGATGTAACACCAGGAACCAGGAAAATGGGAAGGAATCATGGGGCAAGAAAGGAAGAAGGAAATGGAGAGACAGGGATAGTAGGACACAGGTGTTAGCAAAAGGAAAACGGGGAGAATGGAGGGTACGTTAACTGGGGAGGGAGAAGGGAAGGTTATACACATGGAGATAGAGGAAAGAGAGATAATAATGCTTAGGTGGTATAGAAACCCAAAAGGAAATAGATTATTTCATAAGCCTACTAAAAAAGACACATATAACATAATATGTGAGTGCATGTGTATAGTTGAAAGGTATATAATCATAAACACAATGCCAGACAGGGGAAATATCCCTTTGAGTTGTTGATCAAGGTAGTCCAGGAGACTCCTAAAATAATATAGGCTATTGCCACGGGCCTTGATCCCACCCCCACCGAACTTAAAGACCTTGGTGCTGAAG
>NW_008346550.1:812882-814124 GCF_000622305.1 Nannospalax galili | reverse complement strand
ACAGTGGCAGGGATGACAGAGTATGGAGGCTCTAGTGGGAGAGGAAGTCTGGCTATCTGACGAGTTTATATTCATACTCAGATGCCAAGGAACTCACTAAGGAAGCCACTGTGACCAGTAATAGTCATATATATAGATATTAGAAATGCGTGTGAAAACGTCTCAATATCAATTGACTTAAAATGAATTTTTCTGTATGCAACTGTGTATTTTAACAATGAAGTGGAGATCTTTTTTAAACGTTAAAAACCTCATTTAATTTTATGTCTGATAATGAGTAAAAGACTGTACAAGCGTATTAATTCATCTGTAAACCTAAAAATATACAGCCAATTTTGAAAGAGATGTACCCAAGCTCAGAAAAATGTTATTGAATAGGTTAATGCTGTTGCAATAAAATGCTTCTTCCAATAAAAAAAAATTAAAATTAAAAAAATAAAGATGGAACAACCAGAAAAAAAAATAAGACCAATAATAATAGATGACATGAAGTCTGCATGTGACATGACTTGGATTGGAATGTAAATATTATCAAAAGACACTTTATGCCAAATAAATAAATGTATTTGTAAAAATCATTATGCTATAGGAAGTATATATCCCTTACCTGAATCAAACATTACCTCAGGTCTACTCCGAGTAGGAAAACTAGACAGCCTTGTACAAGAGCTTTTAATCTAAGGGCTTGCAACACCAGAAAATTATTTAGATAAGATCAAAGTACTAAAGAATCTAAAAATTCTGAAATTTTGTACTATATAGGATCGAATCTAGAGGTGAAATTATTATGCTTATACTGATTAATTTGTTATGAATTTCAATAAAAAATTCTAGGTATCAAAAATATTTAAATGTTTAAAAATAAATATTTTAGAAAGCCAATTGGTCATGAGTGAAATATTATATTTTTCAGTCTACTCAACAATAAGTTCTGGGAACAAATTTTACTAAAACCAGTATTCCCTGTTTAATCCTATGTGGGAGCTACCATACCTTATAAATTCCTTAAGAAATACATTGAGAAAAAAAATTAAAATTATCCATAAAATGGATAACCTGTGTATCTCTTACTAATGATGAGAAAATACAGAATTAAATGTTAATATCAAATGCTGAAATGTTCGTCTGTATCATATATGCACATATTCACTCTCAATCATATAATCAATGAGAATTTATTATTAATCACAAAAGTCAACATGAAAACATTGCAATATGAACATCTAAATTCAACATATATAT
>NW_008346550.1:802766-811952 GCF_000622305.1 Nannospalax galili | reverse complement strand
GTATTAACAACATAAGCATGCCATCTCTTCCCCAAGGAAGATAAAGAAAAGCTGCCACTCTTACCATTCAACATCATCCTTGAGACTTTAACTGCTGCACTAAAGGAATGAAGAGAAACACAACCTCAGGGCTGGAGAAATGGCGCAGTGGCTAGGAGTGTGTACTGATCTTCCAGGGCCTGAGTTCAGTTCCCAACATCACATGTGGTGGCTCTCAACTGCCTATAGCTCCAACTCAAGGGATTCCAGTGTCCTCTTCTGGCCTCTGTGGGCACCCAAATAATGTGCCATGCATTCAGATGAACACACACATACAAATTTTAAAAATTTAAGTGATTTAAAAAAAAAAATTGAAAAAGAAATAAAATTCCTAAAGCAGAAAAGGAAGAAGTGGGTACTGGAGAGATGGCCCAATGGCAAAGAGCATTTGCTTCTCTTGCAGAGGTCAGAGTTCAGTTCCCAGCACCCATGTAGGACAGCTCACAAAAACTCATAACTCCAGCTCCAGGGGATCTGACACCCTCTTCTAGCTTCCATGGGCACCCAACATATATATATATATATTTACACATACATACATACATACATAGACAGAGAGAGAGAGAAAGAGAGAGAGAGAAAGAGAGAGAGAATAAAGTATTTCAAAACAGTATCGGGGCTGGAGTGATGGCTCAGTGTTTAAGAGCACTGGCTGTTCTTGCAGAAGACCTGGATTAAATTCCCAGCACCACATGGTAGCTAATAATTGTCCATAACTCCAATTCCATGAGATACAATGCCCTGTTCTGACCTCCACAGGCATTGCATGACATGGGTGCTTTTACATACATGCACTCATACACATAAAATACAGTGGGGGAGTCGGGGACATGAATGGGGGAGGGAGTTTAAATTTGGTTAAGAACTATTGTGCAAAATTACAAAATATCAATAAAAATAATAGTAATAAATAATTTTTAAAAAAGCATTTTACAAAGAGTCAAGTTGTGCTCCTTCTAAGCATTTTTCTTTGATTATATCCTAACCTGCAAAGACAACTTTGTACTCCAGATAAAAAGGTGATAAATATCTGAGTAATTAATTTGATGCATTGCATTCCTCAAGATCAGCATGACTTTTAGTAGGTGAGAAAAATAAATAATTTAAAGTATGAACTTTGCCATCTAACATATTGCATAGTAGAAATGGTAAGTTAATTTCTAATTCATTACTATAGATTATATAACATTTACATAAGTTTAAGTAATTTTTTCCAAACTTACTTCACTAAGGACTTTCTATACTAATCTGTGAAAACTTTAATAGATAGTTTATGAAGTTATGTTATGAAAGCTAATCAAAATAATACCATGGGATATTCATGAAACATAATTATGTCAACAAGAGAGACCCCCAATGCACCAAGACAAAGGATCAGATGAGCAAGTTGAAATAAATAAACAACTAAGATCTCTCAAGCATAAAAAGGAAATTAGAGAATAAGTATTAGGAAGAAAAACAATATTGCAATAAATCTGTCATTGAAATTCTAGAAACAAGTCAAGCCCATTCTCCTGCTTTGGGACCATCTTCAGCCCTGCTGTTCCAAAGCTCAGACCTTCTTTGTTGGCTAGCAAGTATCAACCCATTCTGTACCCATAAACTCTCCTCGGACTTTCACTCTGTCCAAATTAGGCTTCTGAATAGCTAGAAGATATAACCAGATGCCTTGGTAAAACATCTCTATTTCCCTGTTTTTTGACCAGCCCAAGAAACTTCGTTCCAGGTTTCATAACTTCTTTACTTATATAGTTAGAACTGGCCAAGCTGATATCTATCACCTCCATTTGGACCTATGCTCCTTCAGCCTCCTGGAGTGTTCCTGTTTAGTCTGCCTGGATCCAAATGGTCCCTCCAATAAAACATCAAAATGGAGAACCTAAAGCCCAGACCAACTAATTATTCTCACCCCATCAGAAAGCAACCAAGCCACAATATAAATGGAATCAACCTTCAACTCAAAAAAAGCAGACTTGAATGCCATAACAGAGACACACAGAATGAAAGAAATCCATATGCACAGACCACCACCACAACAAAATTAAATATAATATGCAAAAACAAAATAATATGTCTCCACCAAACCCCAGAGGACCAATAATAATTTTCTACAATGAAATAATTTTCTATCTAGAGGAAGCACAGGATTCAGAATAATTCAACAAATTTAAAGAACAAACAACTCAAAAAATTCAGAAGATAGGGAAAAATTCCAGATGAAAGCTCAAGAAAATACATATGTACTGCTAAACATAATGGCAAAGACATTCTGGAATTGAAAAGTGAATTCAAAAAAGAGACAGAAATATTGAAGAATCTCAGGCTGAAATGAAGATGGAATTGAAAAACTCAGTAAACCAATTTGAAATGACAGGAAAATACATCTCTAATAATTCTATAGTGATGCAAATGGATGTAATGGAAAATAGAATATTAAGAATGGACAATAAGAATTGAACTGTACAAACAATGAATATGATATATTTTATAAAACATACAAATGTAATATGCTGAAAATGCAGGACACCATGAAAAGACCAAATTTATGCATCATAGACATATAGACAGATGACAAATCCCAGATCAATGGCAATGATCAGGAATATAGAAGACAATTTCCAAAAATTAAGGAAAGACATAACTATGTAGACACAAGAACCACACAGAACACAAAATAAAAATGAGAACAGAAACTCTCCATGAAAAATAATAAAATCAACAAATGTACAGAACAAAGAGAATGCCGAAAGCTGTAAAAGAAAAACAGTAAGTTATGTATAAAGGAAAACCCATTAGAATTACAGGTTATTTTTCAATGCAAACAATAAAAGCCAGAAGAGCCTGGAACAAAGTATTATAATTTTTAAATGATCATAGATGTCAGTCTAGAATACCTTGTTAGCAAAAGTGTCTATCATAGTCAAATGGGAAAGAAAAAAATTCCATGACAAGAACAGGCTAAAAGAATTTGACCACAGAACAAGTTCTACAGAGAATACTGAAACAATTTTCAACAAAATACATATAGACACATCACAAAGATCATCCACCTTGATCAAATTAGACTTATTCCAGAGATGCAGGGGTGGATCTATATAAGTCAATTACTGTAGTAAACCATAAAAATGACTTAAAGACAAAAAAAATCACATGATAATCTCAATAGACACAGGAAGAACTTTTACAAAATCCAATACATGTTAATGATAGAAGTCCTAGAGGGAAATGGACTAGATAGAACATATCTCTACATAATTTCTACTATATACAACAAACCCAGAGTCAACATCTTTCTAAGTTGAGAAAAACTTGAATATTTCCAATTACAATATAGTACTTGAAGTTCTAGCTTTAACAATAGGAAAAGAGAAGGAAATTATAGGGATACCAACCAGAAAAGAAAAAGTCAAGTTATTCTTATTTGCAAATGACATATTGCATATAAGAAATTCTCCAAACTATGAGAAAAGGACTCAAAATGATGAACACTTTCAGCAAAGTTATAGGTTTACAAAATTAACCTACAAAAATCACCAGCCTTTCTAAATACAAATAGTAAGCAAAAAGAGAAAGAATTAAAGGAAACACTTCCACTCACAAGAGCTTCAAGAAAAGAAAATATTGAGGGATAAAATTCATGGGTGACACTGTTAATAGAGTATATATATGTGGCTGGAGATGTCATAGATCCTAGAGAAAACCATATTTTTGTCATATTTCTAGAAAAATAAAATTTCTTACCATATCCTAAATATGGATTCTTTTATTTACAGACAAGTATACAGTACACCACTTGTATTAGTCAGGGTTCTCCAAAGAAACAGAACCAGTAGAATGAATATGTATAAAGATTTATCAGCTTAGCTCACAGGATAGAGTCCGAGTAGTCCAACAATGGCTGCACCACACTGGAGAGGCTGAGAATCTGTAGTCGCTCAGTCCACAAGGCTGGATGTCTCAGTAGTCCCAATCCGGTACTGGAGGTCTGACAAATTCCAAAATATCAGCTAGTCTTCGGTCTACAGCAGCAAGAAGAACCCACCAGCGAGAGAGAAGGCAAGCCGCAAAAAGCCCCGTGTTCTCCTCTGCCTTGGTCTTTTATACCGGCTGCCATCAGAAGGTAACACCCACATTTAGGGTGTGTCTTCCAGCTTTAGATGATCCAATCAAGAAGTTCTCTTTCATTTCAGTTAATCTCAGATCAAATCAAGTTGACACCCAGGATTAGCCATCACACCACTCTTTCAGGAATCTTCCTTTTGTAACGGATGCGGCTGAAGAATTCTGCAACTGGTCACACACTGAGAATATACATGTGAGAGATGCACACCACTAGGTGACATACCTACAGTGGAACTCTACACCCAAGGCTGACTGAATATGGTGGAACAGGGCATGAAGAGAATACGAGTGCATACCTCAACTCTCACCAGTGAAGCTTCCTTATTCAACAGAGTGTGACTCACATAGAAGATGGAAAGTGACTAAGTTTTAGAGAATAAGAGATTGCAGAATGTGTCCTTGGATAGGACTGGTATATTAAACTTTACCCACCCATGGTTCAGGGACCATTGTAGAAGTAGGGGCAGAAAGATTGTAAGAGCCAGGGTTGGTCCATAAGCATAGGGAAGCAGAGGCTTTCATGTTACTCAAGAGCAAGAGTGCTGTAAAATCATGTAAAGCAGTGTGAATATTGTATTCTGGATAAAGAAAGAAACATTTCATTGGCTAGTAATAGAATAGGGGGGACCTTTTAGTTGCTTTGGAAGAATAGACTACCTGTCATATATTTTTTGAAAAAACACAGTCTGGGCAAATGAGGACTCAAAGCTCTTATTAACACTCCAAGAATAGTGTCCCAACACAGCTCAGCATTTTGTACTTGATTGATTAGATCGCTATTGCATACTGTCCCCTAAGATTTCAAGAGTCTTTACAGAGAATTTTAAACATGGACAAGCTGATGCTGTAAACTGAAAGTAAGGAATCCATTTGAAATTGTACAATGAATGAAAGGCATAATGGAAACCCAAGGTACAAGAGAAAGTACAGGTGATGGAAACTAAGAGCTAGCAAGAGTGATGACAAAATTTTATAACTCAAAAACAGCATTTCAACTTGGAAAAGAACAATTATTATCTTTATCACATATAAACGATCATTATCCTGTTAATCTATCTTCCTCCTTTGGACATTTGGTACACTGCTATGTACCACTGAATAACACATTGCTTTGATTGTTCTCACCTACTTGTGTTATAGCCTATATATACTTGAATATGAAAGGTTTTCTGTACATATTAGTATTTTTCTTCCCACCACCATCATTCTTTCCCTGCATAATTTGAAATTGGTTTTTCAAATCTGAGTGTCATATATGAATAAGAGAAATGTTTAGTTTGTTATTTTTACTGTATATATCTGATTTAAGTCACAATAAGGGCTGGGCATGGTGGTGCACCCCTTTAATCCCAGCACTTTGGAGGCAGAGGCAGGCAGATCTCTATGACTTCTAGGCCAACTTGGTCTACACAGTGAGTTTCAGGACAGCTGGGGCTACAGGGCAAACCTGTCTCAAAAAGACCAAAAAAAAAAAAAAATTAAAATCAGAATAAATAGTTGAATTAATCTGAGAAAAGATAAAGAATATCTGTATGATTGTTTAATATTTTCTTGTTATTTTGGAAATTCCTCATAAAATTTGAATTAACCTCAGAATTAAGGACTACTGAAATCATAGGGAGTTTCAAAGTACTGGCCAAAATATTTCTAAAGATTCTGCAATTCCGGGAGTATTTCACTAAACAATCAATTACTTTTACTGGGAACTTGATATAAAATGTGGCTAACAATTCTGCTATTAAATTTCATATGGTCAGGATCATATGAAATTAAACTGTGCTCTATAAATTTCAATGTGTATGTCAATTATCTTACTACTAGACACTCCTATTTTAACTTGTATTAATTTTGAAGATATGTCAATTCCACTAATTCCCTCTTCAATTATCTTAATGTTCTTGTTACCTTTAATTATTAATTGTTCATGTACTAGGTAGAAATTAATTGGCATTGAATTGATTTGCTCATGATATTCAATTATTGATAGACAACTTAAATTGTGATTAAAAGCTTTTCAGTTATTACACATTGAGGTGAAGGGCACAGTTAGGTTTGGGTTGATAATTTATATAAAATAATGTGATTCATAGATAGCTGAAAGGGCTCTTTGGCATCCTTGTGGAAATGCCTTATGAACCAAATATTATTATTGAAGAAGGCTGTAGTGATAAGCTCTGACTTTAAAGCAATGAAGTGGACAGAGTAAAGAAAACAAAGACAAAGCTATTTCATTGTGATATGGGATGCCTTATGGTTTATCCTTAACTATAAATTTCTCTTTTTAAACAATGATCAGTGTGTAGTATTTAAAAACATAAAAATATATGAAATTATGAAAAATGTAAATGCAGCTACCCATTCTGGCACTAAGCCCTTGAATTTTAAGTAGAGTTTAGGAATAAAATAACTTGATCAAATATGCAAACTTATCTTTAATATTTTTTGAATGCCTAATACACCATATAATGACCAAGTTCATATTCAATAATTGCAGTCACCGCCAGCGGCAGCCACTCCTCCATTCTTGTGGGTGCCTCTCCTTTGTTCTCACAGGTGTCGAGGCTGCACCTCTGCTCGCCCTGGGCTGAGGCCGCTCTTCTGCCTGCCCTGGGCTGAGGCAGCTCTTTTGCTTGCCCTCTGCTGCCTCCTGTCATCGCTGCTTCTGCCCGGTCCTGGACCCCAGGGCTGGTGAGCCACATTCAGACACAGGAGACCAGGTTCAGTGACACAGGTCTGCTTTATTGCAGGAAGGCACAAGCTTATATAGGGGTAGTGGTCCAATCACAGCACAGCAAGTAGGATACCTTATTAGCATAACAGATTTAGCCTCCTATCACAGTATAGCAAGTAGGATACCTTATTAGCATCATCCTATTAACATAGCAGACTTAACGTCCTATCACAGAATAGAGGGTATGATGCCTTATTAGCATACTGGGGCTCAGATTACAGAGCCAGGATTCCTGGACCCTGACAGTTGTAATATCACCCTAGGCTCAAGCTTGTCCCCCACAAATAATCATATGAGATAATGTTTTATAATCACAAGACAGAAGTTTTGTAAATGCCTTTTGTAATTTTGTATTCATAGTTTACTATGTTCATGAATTATTGCCGGCATGTAAGTGTACCCTTGTCATGCAATGCCAGCAGAGTTTAGAAAAGGGTGTCAGATCCCCTAGAACTGGAGATACAGACAGTTGTTCGTTACTATTTGTGTGCTGAGAATTGAACCCTGGTCCTGTGCAAGAGCAGAGTTCTTAACCTCTGAGCCATCTCTCCAGCCCCACCTTTTTGCAATTAGACACATTTATTCTTCAGAGATATTGTTGAGGAAAGGAAAGATATCATATCTTCTTTAAAGTTGAAGAAGAAAGTCACCAGTTTAAGTTAACATAGCTAATGATGGCCCCTGTAGAATGTATAAACTCTTTCTCCAAATGTACTTGGGATCCTAATCAACTACCTTGACTTTCATCAAACAACAGTTTTTATGAATATTTTGAGTATGTTTAATTCTCCAATTCTTACTTCAATGCAAGCCACTGCATAAGAATTTAATAAACAGTTATGAAATTAAATTGGGTGATACAGATTTGAGTGGTATATTAAACAGTAACCATTTTCTATCTTACTAGTATCTAAATAAATATTTTATAAATAGAGGGGTCACTTAAAATATCTTAAATATTTTCCCCAATCTTCCTAAACTTCCTGAACTTCCTCATGCCTCCGAAGTGACACATCTTGCCTAAAGAGATTACCACCTCACCTACAACAAGCCATAAAGGCCAGAACTGCAGTAGTTCACAAACCTCAAGCATTCGATTTCAATGTACAGGTCCATAACTTCAGTCACAGTAAGTTGCATCATATATGTGAAGTTAAAATGTTGTTGAACTAAGTCTACTGCAAAATCACCAGATGGACTCATCCTAACTAGTCACTGAAACCATCATGCTACGAATTAGGACATTACAGGATTAAAATGATAACAGCTGACTTAGAAACTACATAAGATAAATATTTTATCTCACTAATATGAATGCTGTGAACCAATTACAGTAAAGATTTTCAATTCTTATATTCCAAATATCACTAGCATGCTTTTGAGCTCAAATCTAGATTGGACCTGTTACTTTTCTACTTATGATGTAATCTTGCTTGATAAAATATCAGCCTTAAATATCTAATGTCATAAGCTTTGTACTTGATATATTAGTCTTCAGGAAAAATATATGAAATACTTAATATGATAAAATAAAAATTAACATAATTAAAATACATAGCTTTTGAAATTATGAAATATAATGACATATTTATTGAATAATGTGTCCCTCAATTCTTTTCAAAGAAGCTTCCTTTTTTAGAAGAGAGTGATTAACACAACAATCCAAACTGGTCAATATGCAGAAAACAAGAGGCTGCAGAGTGCTTGTTTCTGAACACAAAGCTGTATCAAACTTCTGCCTCCCAAAGGTCAGGTATCATTGTGGAAAAGCAGGTGGAAAGGCTGAAAGGCTATAAGAGCCAGAGATGGTGGATGTCTATAAGGAAACAGAGTTTTTGAAACACCTGATCAGTTACATTTTTGAACTCACAATAACGGTGACCATAAGCACAAGTTCCATGTACCCTCAATTCAAAAAAAAATTCTAGCATAGATTTGGGGAAGTAAGAAACCCCAAACCTACATGATGAACTACTGGAAACCTATGGCTGTTGGAAGGGGGAAGTCTTTTTCAAAGATGTGACTCTTAGTAGGTTAACTAGTAACTAGACTCCAATGGATGGACCCACACTGATGGACATTTAGGGATGCAAATTAATCTCTATAGATCTTTATATACATACTTGAATATATATATATATATATATTAGATGTATTAGAGCACATTAAATTGGGTGGGAGTCAGTAACAGGATGAACAGATGTGGGTGGAGAGGGTCTCAAATTTTATTGTATGAAAATCACATAAATTTAATAAAATTATATACATATAAACAATTTCAAAGTTTATTTGTT
>NW_008346550.1:786229-802628 GCF_000622305.1 Nannospalax galili | reverse complement strand
TTTTGTTAATGAGACACTCAAAGGAATAACTATAACAGCTCCATGTATGAAAAATTGATATTATATTATGTAAATTATATAAAATATAAAGATACAAAATTTATTTACTTCAGCATTTTAGAATATTAGTAGTCTTTACCAATTATGCATACCATTTTAAGAGAAAAATGTATGTGAAACAATACATACACTCAAAAAGAATCCTTTTAAAAAGTTGAAAGACCTATGGTTGGTGGCATTTAACTGCCACAGTCAAAAGGCAGAGGCAGATGGATCCCTGTGAGATTGAGGCCTGCCTGTTCTAGTTCCATGCTGACTGGAACTACAGGTATACCTTATCTAAAAAATAATTAAATAAAATAAAACAAAACAACAGCATAAATGATAAAAAAATATAAGAAAGCACTCAACAGTTGCAGCCTTTTCAAGTCTGATCTGAATTGGTGATAATAAAAATAGAGGTTGGAGAGGTGGCCATCCAGTTAATTGCTTGCCTCCTACTCTTTCAGGGGACCCAAGTTGGCTTCCCAGGACCCATGTTGTGTGGCTTACACAATGTCTGTAGGTCCAGTTCCAGAGGGATATGACACTTCTGATTTCTACAGGAACTACACTCAGTCACATATACCCATAACACTCCAACAAACATACACATAAAAATAATCTTCAAAAATATCAACTTAAAAAATGGGCATGGTGGTGCATGCCTTTAATACCAGCACTGGGGAGGCAGAGGCAGGTAGATCTCTGTGAGTTCAAGGCAGCCTGGTCTACAAAGTAAGTTCCAGGACAGCTTAGGCTACAGGGATACCCTATCTCCAAAAATCAAAAAACAAAATAAACAAACAACAGCAACAACAACAACAAAAACGTAGAAGCAGGTTAGGGGGACTGTCTTGTGTTCTGAATATCTGGGAGCCTGGTACAGGAAAATTTAGTTCAACCCCAGCTTGATCTATATAGTGAGAATTCATCAAGAAAATTAAAAGATAAAAATGATGTGAAAACAATGAACATTCCTATACACTAACAATTCCTGACATTTACTTCAAAAATGATACAAATTATTTCAGAGAAATAATACAATAATAGAGAACAGAACATTGCTTGTTCACTTCCTTTTTCTTAGCTGTTTTCTCCCACCTTTCCCTCATCCTTCCTCTCATTTCCATTTTTTTCTAATGATCTCTTCATGACTCCCTCCATATCATCTATCTGTCAATATGTACATATATGTGTATATATATATATATATATGCATTGGATATCATATTAGTGAATAATGAGAGTCACTGAAAAAAAATCACAATTTAAAAATCATCAGGTCATTGTTTAATTTGTGATAGGGCAGTCTCCATATGCAGCATAATAGACTTTAAAATGTTAAATTAACACATATTTGGGTTGAAATGAAAAAAAATTGTTAGAAAAGAACATACAAATATTTATATTCAAGACATGAATATGAGTCATATTTTATATTAAATAATTTTTAATGTGCATTATAAAACAGAAACAGAACAAAATAGCCTAATATCCAACTCAAATTGATTTGCAAACCCAGGATGTATGGGTAAAGGGATAAACTTGATTTTGAAATAATAGATAAAATATTTTAAAATATAACTGAAAATTATTAACAATGCAAAATATAATCATATCAGAAATATCCCAAATGCAAGAAAGAATTAAAGAAAATCTTCATCAACATAGACCCACATAATAAATATAAATAAGGAATACACCTCAGGTGGCATATGAAAAATTAAATATTTTAGTACAAATTATATAGAGAAAAATATGTTATATAAATTTATATAGAATCAATCTATTTACTTCATTGAAAATTTCAAAGTACTGACCACAGATGATCATGTCTTGCTTGTAAGCTAAGGATGATTTTTTTTTCATGCCTCTGTAACATAAAAATTATCAATATTTTCTTTGTGAAATGTATTAAGATAGCCTTGGAAATGAAGCTGAAACACAGTAAATGGACAAAGCTACAAAAAATTCTATTTTGTACTTACTTTCTACTCTGCTTAAACTTACTGTTTTTTTAACATTTTACTAAAAAAATTACATATAGTATCTATAAGATGCCCAATTTATGCAAAGTGATAAATTCAATAAAGCCTATGTATATATGCATATACATATTTACGTATTTATATCCATATTCATATAGAAATTCTGTGATAATGAGCTAGGAAAATAAATTTGTTGAAAAAAGAGTCAATATATTGGTTTAAAACTTGTTTTCAACTTCAAACATTCTTTCAGCCCCTGAATAAAAAATGGTGATTGATTCTATATTTTAGCTCTGATCCTCCTGAAGCTTAAAAAGTGGAGCACTTTCTAAATAATCTTCTGGTAAGCAAATAATGTAGCTAACAACTGAATTTGCTACAAAGTAGTCTGCAAATATCCAATACCTTTTAAAATATATAACACAGGATGATGAGAACAGAATCAGTAATTTAACCATGATTAATGTTTACTTTTTGAAGGTTGTTACTAAAATGACTGATTGTGAACCAAAAATTAAAATGGAAATATAAAAGCAGCAATAAAGTACTGTAATGCCTTACACCAAAATTGGGTTACTCTATAGGATTTTAGAAATATCTGCTTTGAGATTTTCATGAAATTTTGGAAAAATAGAGTTTTTAGGAAACAACTCTTAAGATAAAATGTTATCTTCTGTGATTCTTTTTTAGATAATTCAGTTTATCAGAAAAGAAAATTATACATGGTCTTCTTTTTAAAAACATAATCTGACAAGGTTAATATTTTTATACAATTTAGCATTCTCTTATTTATCACTTCTTTATATTTAACAACTTTATATTTTTTATTTTTCAGATGTTATACTTTTTCATAAAAAACACAGTAACAGAGAAGAAAACTATTATGTCAGCAAGTACGTAGAACAATTAAAAATAGACTTTACTCAACCCCTTGATTTTTACAGTCACTTGTGGAAATTTACAAAGACATTTTGTCCAAGCCTGGCTGTTGGAAATGTTTGCAACTGGAGTCAGGACGAGAGTACTTTTTTTTTTTTTTTTTTTTTTTTTTTTTTTCCTATGTTTGTGTATTTATAATATTTTGTTTGTTTTTGCAGTGCTAGGTACTGAACCTAGGCCCTTGAGCATGCTAGACTAGTCCTCTACCACTGAGTTACATCCTGGTTCTTGACTGGAGATTTATTTTTTGAGACAGTTTTTATAGGCCAGGCTTCCTTCAAAGCCCTGACTCTCCTACTTCAGCTTCCTGAGTGCTAGGGATACAGGTGTTTACCCGATACCTGGCTAAGTACTCTAAAAATCCTCTTAAGATAACTCTTATGTTATCAAAGGTGCTGGTTTCAAGTTGACTAGGACACATGTTTTTTTTTGTTTTGTTTTGTTTTGTATTTTCAGTTTTTGGTGGCATTGGGAGCTTTCTTTGAAGATTTCCTAGGAGTAGTGAAAAACTTGGCCTGGGACTTTTTTGGAGCCTGCCTCAGGGCATTTTTGCTAGTGAAAAAATTTTTTTTTCTTTCACTTTTTCCATTTTTCTCTTTTTCTCTGGGCTGTCCCAGGGCCTGAGGTTTCTGGGGTCTCTAGAGCTGATAGGGCCCTCCTCTTCTTTCCATGAGGTGTATTCGGAGCAGGACGCATTTTTGGAATTTTTCTTCCTTGACATCATTTTGCATCTCCACATTATCTTTAGCTGGCCTTTCCTCTATTGGTGTTAGTTGTGGATTTTCTTCTTCACATTGATTATTTAGGTTGGGCTTTTGCTTTTCTAGTATTTTGCTTCTGAAATGCAGGGCCCTGACCTGGAGCATGGCCAAGTTTAGGCATCAAGCCAACCTGAGATGGGACTGATTCATCAGTTTCAACATTTGTTTTTCTTCTTCAACTTTTTTTCATGGTATTTTCTTTCATTTTTTTCTTTGTCTCTTTTTTCTTCAAGCTGCGAAGGGATGTGATGTTCTTTCCTCCTTGAGAGGTGACAAAGGAGGAAAAGATGGGAAGGGAAACCGACATCTCAGTTTTCAGGACCAGAAGTTTCACACTGCCGTTTCTCTGGCAACGGTTTTGGAAGTTTTTCCGAAAGAGCCAAGAGTATTTCAAAGATGTGCTGAGTCTCCATTCCAGTGTGACTGATGCATATAGTACTGCAAGAACCGCTTTTGGAGATGTTTAAGACTGCCCCAATGATAATTAATTAAACATTAATCTCTGGAATAATTCTTGACGAAAAGATTTAAAGGTACTGGAACATTCTTCCTTTCATAGAAATGCTTTCCTATGTGTGGGTAAAAGCCGTCTAATTCTTTCTTCAGTAACGAAGAACTCAAAGCTACTCACGAGGTTGAGCTTGGCCTCAAAGGCTTTATATTCCCTTTTTAACGTTTGGAAAGGGATAATCCGAGAGATGGTTTTAACCCTATACTTTTTCAGATATTTCTTATATAAACTTTCTCACTGCTCAGGTGACTAACTTTCATCTTTGGGAAATAGATTTCTGACAAATCTGACCGACTATTACAAGGCAAGGATAATCAGACATGCAACACATTCAGATTTTCCATAATATCACCATTAAAAACAAATTCTAATTCTCATTCAAAAGCAATCCATTATTACTTTTTCTATAATTGGACTGTGCAAACAAACTTTTTTTTTTTTAATCTGCTTTTTGTACAGGTGCTCCAGGGTTGTGGCGCCTGCAGGCATCACAGTGGAGGCCCCAGCTCAGGGGTGGTGGCAGTGACAGAGCTATCCACATCCCTCTCTGGTACCCAAAAGCTGAAGAGTTGACTGCACACTGATGCAGTCTGGAACAGGAAGCCAGGCTAATTAATTATTTGTTTTAATTTTATTTTTATTGAATATTTGAGATTTTCATACAAAATGGCTTGATGATATTTTGATCCCCCCCCCATCCAAACCTACCACTGCTGTCTCCCCATTCAGTTTAATGTAAACTTTTGTGCATGTCTTGTACATGTAATAAAATATATATACAATATATATGTATATGTAGTATGCTATATATACATATATACTCTATATTATAGAGTCAGGTTTGTGTCCCCAAATGTCCTTCAGTGTGGGCCCATATACTTGGCCCACCAAGAGTCCCATCTGGGTAAAACACTGTCTCTCCCCCTTACAGCAGTCACAAACTGTCAAGTTTCTTTGGATGGGTTGGAATTTTTTGTCTACTTCTCCATGTCTAGGTTGGGATTTTGCATGGCTTGAGCTTCCATAAACCTTGTGCATCCTGTCACAATTGCTATGAGTTCATATGAGTAACTGACCAGGTATCTGGAAGACTTTCTCTGTGATCCTCTGACTCCTCTAGCTCTTCTCTTCTTTCTACTTCCTCTTCCACAGTGATTCCTGATTCATGGGAGGTAGAGGTATGGAATAGGTGTGCTATTCAGGTATAAGCACTCTGTGGCCTATGACCTATTGTTCTATGTACATTTGCCTATTATGCTTTCTGTAATAATAACTTTCAATTGTATAAGAAGGCTTCTCTATTAAGAGTTGAGAGATTCATTCATCCAATGTGTACAGGTTCCACTGAAGATGCATCATTTATGGTTAAGCATCTCACAGAGATATTTTCTCTGTATTTGATGACCTCTGGAACTCTATAACTGTTTTCAGTTTTTCAAAAAGAAGCTTATTTGATGAGGGGTGAAAAGTACACTTGTCTGTAACTATGGGGATATATACTTTAAGAAAGAAATTATGTTAGTTTAGGGATGTGGCAAAAGTAGGTTTTTCTTCAGCATCTTAGAGCTTTAAAGTTATGTGCATTTGGTTGTATTTACAGTACCCAAAATGAGTTCCCTCTCATTTACTGGGCCTTAATTCAATTAGATAGCTTTTCATTATCCCCAAGATAAAACTGCTGCTATAGTACCCAGACTAGTCTAGTGGTTGTTGTTTTCTAAGTTTTATGTCTTGGCAGGATCACTGATTGGTTTTCTCTAATTCCGTTGAGAGGTAGCCTTCTGGGAGAAGGCTTCCAGTTCAGTTCCAGTTTTATTGCTCTGAATTCTGAGTCTGAAGTGTGACCTATCTTCAGCAACACGGTCGTACCTTCAAGTTCTGTGAGGAAATCAAGTGCTGCTGCAATAGCTTATGTTACATTGGAAGTCTCTCAAACAACCCTGACCAATAACTCAAAGAAAGATTACTTCTGCCTAGCACTGTATTTTTCATGATGTAGTTTTCAGTTATGCACATATATTCCTACACTTATCGGCTGTGCGTTTTTCAGTAGGACTTTGAATTTCCTCTGATATATCATACTATCTAAGCATTATTTATCTCTCACTCTCCTTGTATAAGCTTCCCTACTTCTTTTCTTGTTTAAGTGCTCACCTTTTCCCCATTTCACCCTAAATTTCACTTGTCTCCCACTATCCTTTCTTGAGTTTCTTTGTTCACTTTATACCCATTTTAAAATTTTTCCTTTTTTTGTGATTATATCAGAATCTATACATATGAACAATTTGGAAATCACCAGTACTGAGGAGTTGACAGGAAATAATGCATGTTAGTAAATCATGAAACATTACATATAAAACTGAATTAATTTTAAATTTTAGATGTGGTAGAAGTAACAGGATTCAATTGAAAATATTATTAGAGAGAAAATAAATGGCACATTAAAACATGTTAAAATTTGAGATGGTCTTTCATACTTTTTTGTTTGTTTTTCCTTTATACAATTTATGGAGAGATGGTTGTGTTAGTTACTTGGTATAGCTTGTATTATTGCAGAAGTCAAATATGAAAAAGAATATCTCACCACTCCAAATGCAAGTAGAATACAGGCCAGTCATTTTGTTTATAACTTAATCTGGTAAAACTTGAAAATCAAACAAGTATAATATTATTCAATTGTATTTTTTAAAGTGTTATAATTTATTTTCTTAAAAAAGTATTTCCTGAATTTATAAAGTAGAATGTGAATTACACATACACACACACATGCACACAATCACATATATTTCATACATATGCTAATGCATGGTCTTGCCAAAGAGCAATAGACTTGCTGCCTAAAAACTTTGTGCTTTTTTTATTCTCCTTTTCTTAGTACATTACCCCACAGTGTCTGTACCTCCATGTCTGATGCAACACGCAAAATGATTTACAATGGCTAAGAGTTGAAAATGAGCTAAATCCCAATAAGTGTAGTAAATATGAATTAAATTGATAAATAAAAGTGGCTATACACAATGTAATAATATTAAGCACTTACAGTGAATGCAATTATGTTATTTGAGACAGACTGAGTAAATCTAAAAGCCATTGTGCTAAGTTAAATTGCATGCATAAAATAACACATACAAAATATTTTTTAACTTTTTAAATACTGAAATGAAAAACATTTTTTATTCTAAAGACTCATTGGAAAAAGTGAACAAAATAGATTTTATTTTATTTGGCTGCTTCATTTAGACATGTATCTAATTAAAAAACATTAAATGTGTTCCTGCATGATAATGTATAATGTATACACAGCACAAATGCATTCAACCATCCTATTCATCCATTATCACTAAACCATGACATTTTTGATAGAACTAGATTTGTTCCTTGCTTTGTTGTAAATAGTTGGACATCAGCAGAAAATAGATCTATGGAGATTTGATGTATGGTAAAATCTTGAAATAAATGAAGATGTTGGATCAAGCACTATGGTATATTTCACATTGTTATGATTTTCTAACCAATAGAATACAAGGATAATAACTATGACATGCTGGCTATATGTCTGAAATTTGGTAAGGCATAACTATACAATTAAGTAGCAGTTATTGCAATAATCATGGTTTTGAAAAGCCATTGAAATTTGATTTTGGAATTAAATGTAGTCTCTTGAAAATTTGTGCAGTTTCTGTACATAATTCATCAATATTTCCCACTATGTAAATGAGAAATAGTTCTTGCTATGATTATTCATTTTATAACATACAAACTATCCTTAACAGTAGTTAAATCAAATATTGCAGTGTTACAATGTGTTTTTGTTACTGTGGACTAGTACAATCTGATCTGTTATTATCAATGCAGTTTGGAAAACATAATTGCCCATTTGGCATGTTTAATTTCTTCCTTTGGTCTCACTAGTCTTTTCTTGTGATTCATTTTCATCATGCTTTAAGTTGGCTTTGTACTTTACATTTCCACACAAGGGATTCATTAAAAGATCTTCTAGTAACAGCTGTTAGGGAATGGGGATCAGAAATGTAGGCAGGGCCAAATAGCTTTTCATTGCCTGTTGTTTATTTGGCAGGAAATTTGTTTTCCTTTGTTACATTGAGAGGTGTCAATGTCTACTAGAACTTGGGAAATATATTTCTATGCAATTCCTTTTTATCTGTAATTTTATAAAATGTGTTAAGTTTAGTTTTCTGAAAATGGCTGAAAGAATGGAGATATTTTACATGTGATTAAAAACCCAATTGGTTGACCAAAATATATATATTTTTTATTGATCGTACAAAGACTAATTTCTGTTGACCTAGACAGATGGTTCAATAGGTAAAGGGGTTCTGCTGCCAAACCCGAGGACTTGAGTTTGATACCCAAGACCCATATGGCAGCAGGAAAAACAACTTCTACTTGTCCTCATTTAATTTCCACACCCGTGCCGTGGCATATATTGGCTACACTCACAGAAACATTCACACACAAATAATAAATACAAAATAAGCAAATATAACCCAGATTTAAGCCAACTGAGCTGTGTTAATATTTTATTGAGAGTAGAGAAAGTTTAAAGGCATGAAGAATGTTTCTCTCTAGATTCTCTGGAATTTCTCCTTTTTAAGTCATATAAAACAATTCCACTGTTTATGTTTGTTGCTTTTCTCACTGTTGTAGCAAAATAACTGACATAAACTATTAAAATGAAAGAAGGTTTCTTTTGCTTCATGCTTTCTGGGGTTTCAGTCTTCTGTTGGCTATCTCTTTAGCTTCAGAGTCAATAGTAAACCCCAATAACAGGACAGGGACCAAGTTGAGCAACATGGTAAATAGAGAAAAGAGCAATAGAGAGATAAATGAAGGGGCTACAGCAAAAGAACCGACTTTAAATATTTTCCAAATAGTCATTAACTGAGAACCAGGCCTCAACACATATCCTGAAGGAGAGATCTTATTTTCAAGCCATCATACAACATGTAAAGAATTATCTAAATAGGTGGTTTGAGAGATGGTTCTGCGGTAAAGAGCACTGACTCTTCTTGCAGAGGACCCGGGTTCGAATCCCAGGACCCACATGATGGCTATGAAACGTCCTTAACTCCAGTTCCAGGGGATTCAGAAGCCATCTTCTGGCCTCCGCAGAATTGCACAACACAGGTGCACTCACATACATACAAGCAATACACTCATACACATAAAAGTTAAAAAAAATAACAAATAAAATATCCTAAAAATTAGAGAAAAATATAAATAAGTGTATAAAGTATAAACTATAAATATAAAGAAACTGCTTTAGTACATGAAATCTAACTTTGAATTAATTGTGCAATAAATTTTACACAAATAGTATTAATCTAACGATGTTAGCCATATGATATAAAGATCAACTTTTAGTGCTATTCACTATAGTAAGAAAAATATAAAGTGTAATAATTCATATTACTATATAGACAGATTACGGAAATTTTCCATGATATCTAAATATTTTAAATAACATTTTAAATAAAATCGGTAAATGCATATTTTCCACAATGGATGGATGATTGTTTTCTAAAATCAATCTTTGAAACAAAAAAATGAACTCATCCTTAAGCCAGGAAGGGTGGTGCACAGTTTTAATTCCAGCACTTTGAGGTAGAGGCAGGCAACTATCTGTGAGATTGAGGCCAACCTGGTCTATATAGCAAGTTCCAGGATGGCTGGGGCGGTAGAAAGACACTTCTCAACAAAGACAGCAGGAAACCGAGTCCAAAAAAAAAAAAAAAAAAAAAAAAAAAAAGAAAGAAAGAAAAGAAAAATCATTAAAGCTGGATGTGGTGCATATGCCTTTAATCCCAGCGTTCCATATACAAAAGCAGGTGGCTCTCTATGAGATGGGGCCCCCATGCTGTTCTATGTCCTGAGTTCCAGGCTGGCTCAGGGAGAGGCAGGCAGATCTCTGAATTTCAAGCAAACCTGGTCTATGTAGTGAGTTCCAAGCTGGGGCTACAGGGAGACCCTGTCTGAAAAAGTCCAAAAGAAAAGAAGAGAGAGAGAGAGAGAGAGAGAGACAGAGACAGACAGAGAGAGAGACAGAGAGACAGAGAGACAGAGAGACAGAAAGACAGAGAGAGAGGAGAGATTATTCAATGCAGTACAGACTGTTTCCTTTTTCTTTTCAGATATATTTAAGTTTTCTACATTTTGACTAAGTCATAGAAACTACACATTTTTCTAAGTCATAAAAATCTAAAAATTTCATTTCTTCTGTAGGATATTTATCATGTAATAGGTATTACATTTCATCCTATTGCATTGTTTTGATATATAATTCTAGCATTTTTCTTTACTAAATATCATATAATCACATAAATTAACATGTCATCTTTTGTAGCTTTAATCCAGTAATTATATCCGTTTTACTCAGTCTTGTTTTCTAAAAAAATTAAGAAAGCATATTTATTTCAATATAATTTTTTCCTGTACCGCATTTTGCTATTGGAGCATTTTAAAACACTACTCAATTTTAATTAATTTTCCTGTGAAAATTATTATATTATTTACAATATTGGTTATTCTCAATGCAATATATTCTCTCTATAGTCAATTTATAATTAGTCATAAGGAAGCTGACTGTGGAGTGGTTATGTGTGTGTTCATAAATATGCAGTGGGCATATATATGTGAATGTATCTGTGAGTCTGGAGATATATATATATATATATGCCTCTGTGCTGGACTGATGCCTCAGTTATTCACAGTAGGTACTGCACTTTAAAAGGTTCTGAGTCTGGTAACCAGCACACATATTACATGACCCACAACCACCTGTAACTCCATCTCTATGGAACCCAAAATGTTCAGAGAGAGAGAGAGAGAGAGAGAGAATTAAATAAGAGTAAAGTTAAAATATTATTTTAAAAGTGTGTATATATGTGTGAGCTCAAAAGTAAGTTGGAGTTCAACTTCAGCTGTATTGACAGTACTGTTATTTTTCTTTTTTGATATGATTTATGGAGCACCAGCAGGAAAATAATCCTTTTGGAAGTTGTCTCTTTCAATTCTATGGGTTTCAAATTTCCTGCTCTAATTAGTGCCTAGAACAGAGTATTTCAGTATTCTTAGTGCATTAATTTTATCTTTTTTTTTGTCTTTTTGAGACAGGGTCTCCCTATAGCCCCACCTGTCCTGGAACTCACTATGTAGACCAGGTTGGCCTTGTACTCACAAAGATCTGCCTGTCTCTGCCTCCCAAGTGCTGGGATTAAAGGTGTGTGCCATCTTTTTAAGGATAATTTCAAATTGTTTTATAAATTTTATTGGCTCAGTGTTCATCTTTTTATATTGCATTAATATATTATAAAATTTGAAAATACTTATGCAAAAATAAAAGTGAAAATTATATACTATATACATATATATGTGTGATATAATCGGGCTCCATGTTTGTTTGTAAGACTGGCTGACAACATGATGTTTAGTCCAGATTGCTCTTGAACTTAAGATCTCTTTCTTTAGTTTCCTGAGTACTAGAATGATAGGCATGAGACACAGTGCCTGGTTAAATGTATTCTTATTTTAAAAAATAGACTTTTAATTGGATTTTAAAATGCTGAGAAAAAAGTTTCAACGAATTATTGACATATTTAAAAATAAACTTATTTCTTAAAATATCAGTGTTCCCAAAGTCCATAAGAATGTTTCTCGTGAATATTTTCATATTCTCTGCTGCTATCACTGAGTTCTAAAATAAAGTTGTTTAATTATCTGCATATGACATCAATTATGTACAGAAGGACTTTTCTGAAGACTTAAGAAGGTCACTTTAAAATATGTCACTTTTGGAGCTTGAGAAAAGACTTAGCCATTAAGAGTACTGGCTATTCCTTCAGAGGACCCCGAGTTCAATTCCCAGCACTCACATGGTAGCTAACAACTGTCTTTAATTACAGTTCCAGGGAAACCTGACACCCTCTTCTTACCTCTGTGGGCATTTCAAGACATGATTGCACTTACATACATGCAGGCAATACACTCATACAGAAATAATAAAAATAAGCAATAAAGTATTTTTAAATGTCATTTTTACATGAAATTTGTGTGTAAATTAGTCTTTTTTGTATAATTAACATATTTTAATTATTTTATTCTAATAAAATAAATCCAGTATTTTGGAAAATATTCCCTTTTGAATAGTTGAAATTCTATACATATTAATAAGAAATTCCTTATTGTCCCCTATGCTAGGCACTGATAATCAGCATTTTCAAACATTTGTAAATTATTATGCCACATTGATGTGACACTGGGAGTCAAAATTACTTTAGCTTCAGCTTTCCATTCTTACGCTCAACAATTTCCTTTCATTATACTTTGCATATTTCTTAGGATATGAACCAACACTTGTGCTAAAGACAGACAAGGAGAAAGGCTTCTGTGTAGCAACACACATCTGTAGTTATGAGCACAAGGTTCTTATTTGCTGACTTATCCATTCTTTGCTGGTGCCTCTGCCTTCCACTCCATTTCTCAGCCTGGCACAGAAACAGAATGTATTCACATTCTCTATCTCTATATTTCACTATACTTATAGGTTACCTGTTTCTACCACTGGTGACAGACTGTCTTGATTTAATTTTGATTCAGTACTAACTTTTCTTCAGTGGAAAATATTCATTTTTTGACTATGGACCCATATATTTACATAATAACACGCTTTCTGTTCTAACGAACACATCTGTAACCCTCTTTTGCTTCTCAAAGTTAGTGAATGGAAAACAACCACTATTCACAACTATCTGCATTACAACTTATCATGCTACATTGTTAACAACAATTTTCCTGTATGTCTATGAATTGTTTCTCTGTTTAGATTATATAATTCTGGCTTTTACTATATTGTTCCTTTCCTGCATATTTCACTACTAAAGTGAAACTTTTGTTTAATGTTTAAAACTAGCTGGAGGAAAAATGTCTCATCTTCACTTTCCGAATCCTGTCCCATGTGGCCATATCATAGGGCATGTCCTAATATTTTTTCCATTTCCTGAAATTTTTATTAAGCTTCATCACCCAATTTATATAGTTTTTTTTTGAAATTGAGTTTTATGAATTCTTCATATGTTTGGGTATTTTTTTAATTTCATTTTTATTTTAATTATGTGTCTATATTCATGTATGTTTCTGTGTAGGTATGCATGTACACATGTGAATATAGGAAACTTCAGAGTCCATAGGAGTTTCTTACTTCTCTGGAGCTGGACTTGAAAGTTGGAGACCATCAGGATGGGTTTTAGAAGTTGAACTCAGGTCCTCTACAAGAGTAGAACATGTTCTTTATCCCTGAGCCTTTTCTCCATCCCATATGCTTTGGATATTAAACTGTTTGTCAGTTACATTATTTTGCAAATGTTTTCTATAGTTTTACAGGCTGACCCTTTACCTTCTTTATGATGTTTTGAAGAAGCTTTCATTTCTATTTAATCTTACTAGTTGTCCTTGTTTGTTTCTTCATTGCTGTGACAAAATACTCTGACCACTACTAACTTGGGGAGGAAAGGGTTTATTTCACTTATATTTCCCAGGTCACAGTTCATCCAGGAGCCCACGGAAGGAACTCAGGGCAGGAACCTGGAAGCAGAAGCTGGAGCACAAGCCATGGAATATTGGCTTGCTACCCTGGCCTCTGCTCAGCCTGCTTTCTTATGCAACACAGGCCCACCTACTCAGGGGTGGCACCACCCACAGTGGGCTGGGCCCTCCCACATCACTCATCAAGAAGATGCCCCTCAGACATGGCCAAACTCTGGTCCAATAGAGGAAATTCCCCGATTGAGGCTCCCTCAACCCAGGTGTGTCAAGTTGACACTAAAGCTATCCAGCACAATTGACCCCTTGTCAACTTGACACACAAACACATCACTATTAAACCATAACCTTTCCAGTTCTTGTCCCCAAGATATAATGTTAACATTAATATCACAACATGGCAGTACAACCTTAAAAACCCCACAGTCCTTAAAAAAATCTAAACACTTAAAAGTCCATAGTCTCTTAATAGTCTCTTAACTGTGGTGCGCTTCTGTAAAATCCAAAATAAGGACCGTCTTATTTCAAAGGGAAGAATAGGGCGCACCTAAACAAAACCGAAATAGAGCAAAGTAGCTCAGGGTTGGACACCTGGGAGTCACTCACAATCTTCTGGCCTCCAAAGGGTTCTAGCAACTCCACTTCTCTGACTCTGCCATCCACAGCACAAACAGCTCATCTCACAGACCCAGGCCAGCTCCATTCCACACCTACTGAGGTCCTTGGTGGTCATCCCATGGTCCTGGCGTCTCCAAAAAGCTGAGGTCGCCACTGAAACTGAGGCTGCACCTTCACCAGTGGCCTCTTCTTGCCTCTCAAGGTCCAAAGTCTCAGATTCTCTCCATGATCCCTTCAATCCTGGGGTCTTATCTGCAACTGAAGCTGCACTTTCACCTATGGCCCCTCCTGGCCTCTCAGAGTGACAAGTCTTAGCTGCTCTCTGTGACCCCTTCACACTTTCAACACTAGAACCATGCAGGAGACTGTTGCACATTACCAAGTCCTTCCTTCAGGCTAGAGTTGTAGATCCAGGTGCCCTCTGTGTGCTGATCCTGATGAAATACCTCCCAGAAGATTTCACCACAGTGATGCTGGTCTCTTGTTGCCTACAGCTGATTTTTCAGCCCCAGCTAACCAGCATCAATTGTACCAGTAACACAAATGTTTTACTTCAGGTTCTGGTCTCTTCTTAATCACAGCTGATTCTTCAGCCCCAGCCGACCAGAACCCACAGATTCTCAATCCAAAATATCACACGAATAGCCCTGATAGTCTCTGCTTCCCTTTGAAGCTTCATAATCCAGGTCTCCATCACTACAACTCTTTCAGCATAACTGTTGCAAGATCCACCCCAAAAAACTGAGCACAAAATGACTTTTCCAGCCCAAAGTTCCAAACACTTCCACAGTCCTCCCCAAAACACCAAGATCAGGTCTGCCCCAGCAATATCCCACTCGCTGCTACCAATTTCTGTCCTAGTTTGTTTCTTCATTGCTGTGACAAAATACTCTGACTATTACCAACTTGGGAAGGAAAGGGTTTATTTAGCTTACATATCCTAGGTCACAGTTCATCCAGGAGCCCAAAGTAGGAACTCAGGGCAGGAACCTCGAAGCAGGATCTGGAACACAGGCCATGGAGGATCACCGCTTACTGGCTTGCTTCCCTGGCCCCTGCTTAGCCTACTTTCTTATGCAACACAGGCCCACCTGCCCAGAGGTGGCACCACCCACAGTGGGCTGGTCCCTCCCACATCACTCATCAAGAAGATGCCCCTCAGACATGGCCACATGCCAGTCCAATAGAGGCAATTCCCCGATTGAGGCTCACTTGACCCAGGTGTGTCAAGTTGACACTAATGCTATCCAGCACACTAGTCTGTTTTTAATTTTGTGGCCTACATTGTTTTTGTATTTTTAAAAAAATATTTTATTATTTTTATGTGTATGAGTGTGTTGCCTGTATGTATGTGAGTGCACCCGTGTCATTCAATGCTGCAGAGGTCAGAAGAGGGCTTCAGATTCTCCTGGAACTGGAGTTAAGGACAGTTCATAGCTGCCATGTAGGTGCCCGGGTCCTCTGCAAGAAGAATCAGTGCTCTTAACCTTTGAGCCATCTCTCCAGCCCCCTGTTTTTGTATTTTAATATACTTTATTTTTCTATAAAACCATAAAAATATAAATATAATTATCATAATTCATGTAGAGACATATGTTATTTTGAAGAATAGAATAAAGTACAAAGAATTATGTAGCTACATCTTCTAACCTCAGCCACAAATATGCAGTATATATAGAAATAAATTTGGTTAAAATATGGAATTATAGTTTTGTGTGCCTTTTCGTACAATAATGTGTGGGAACTTCAGTCATATTACACAAGAATGAATTTTAAAGTTATAACTAGGAGACCATTTTGAACTAGAGTGATTGATTCCACAGATATGATTCTGATAGGCTTAATATACTGGTAGTACATCAGGCATTTTTTGCTCTAATTTAATTCAGTATGTGGTTGTCAGTTTATCAACATATTCTTAATTTGAGTTTTGAGCATATCAACATAGTTTCCCCTCATATGAAATTGTTTTTTGAAGTAAA
>NW_008346550.1:776640-785997 GCF_000622305.1 Nannospalax galili | reverse complement strand
ACTTGTTGTAAATTCTAATAAAATGCTGTGAATTTTATTCCCTGTGGAAGAGAAATGCTGAATTTTACATGTAATCCCTGAAATCACATGCAATTCAAACATTTAGTAAACAAGGTTAACTATGAGTCACAATGCTATATAAGTTTAAATTTTCTACATACTTCTAATAATCACATCAGTATGCTCCTAGGATAATAAATGCAGTTCTTGCATACAGGAAATATTTGTGCCAATAAGCAGCATGGAAAAGATAAACCCACAAATTTGTGGTCAGTGGATTTGTTTTTCCCTTTTTAACATTATAAAGCAATATATTATTTTCAGCAATGCAGTAATGCTTATTTGGAAGAATGTTTTCTGGAAAGGAGAAATTTCCATAAGGCTTGATTAAAGAAAAGCAGCACAAGGAAGCCCTTCTTGTAAGAGCTCAGCATTAGCTGAGGATTTAATGATTAGAAATATCTGCGACTACACAGAAATCCAGGAAGAGACAATTCTTCAAATTTGCCTACCTGAATCTTAATATAGTCTTACTTCCTTAAAAAGTCATTTTCTGGTATCAGGAATACTGAGTTTGGGCCTGCAGTGGTCTTCAACCACGTGATCCTTTCTCTGCGTCTCTGTGTGGATGCCTATTATTATTTGGGAAAACTGAACCATGGCCTTTATGTCATGAGATTTTCTAAAGGCATCAGTGTGGAACAGACTATGAACCCACTGGAAAAAATATATTTCTAAATTGTTTCTGGGAAGCTTTTACAAGCAACAGGTGGCATATGCTGCTGAGGATGTTGCTAAAACACTTAAAAATTTTTCAAATGTTTTGAAAATTTTATATGTGAGTACTATATTGTAATTTTTTTCCTATCCCTCCTTTTCTCCCCTGCTCAACTTCCCATAGCTCTCCACTCCTTTTCAACTTCATGTCATCTTTTATATATAATGCATTTAGTGGTGTTTATATGTTCATGTGTTTAGGACTGACACCTTGTGATTGAATAACCTATCAGGGAGCTTTGTCCTTGGTAAAACTAATTCTCCCTCAGCAGCAATTGATAGAAAGTAACTCTTCAATTAGAAGTGCAAACTTGTGAAATTCTTCCATTCATATTGTCATGTAAACTGGTGCTGTCATTATGCAGGTTGTATTAGTCACTTTTCTGTTGCTGGTGATAGAAACACTGACCAAAGCTATTTACAGAAAGAAGAGTTTATTTGACTTTAGGGTTCCAAGGGAATTACAGTCCATCATGGCAGGGAGGCATGACAGTGGAGGTGGCGGGAGAAGGAGTGAAAGTTAAGTGCTACATCTTCCAGTAGGCACAGAAAACAAGAGAACACCTGGAGATCTGGCAATGCTTAAGAACTCTCTAAGCCCACCCCCAGTGACGTGCTTCCTCCAGGATAGGCACACCTTGTAAGACCTCCCAAAACAGGACTACCATCTGGGGACAAATTGCTCAAATACTTGGAGCCTATGGGTGATATTTTCATTCAAACAACCCCATAGGTCTTGTTCAGGCAACTATTTTCTTGAGATTTCATCAGTGAAGTTTCTCTGCCGTATCCAGAAGATACTGTTTAGGAGCAGCTTTCCAGCTCTGTTTGCTCCCATAATTTTTGCACCCTTTTTCCTCAGTGTTCCTTGATCCCTAGGTGGAGGCATTGCATTTTAGATGTTTTAGTTGTGGCTGGACCCTCAGTCAATTGTTCTATGCATTTTGAAGAGTTTTGATGTCTGTAGTAGTCTCCATCTTTTGCAAAAATATCTTCCTCAATGCGTGATGAAAGCTATACTTACCTGTGGGTATAATATAGGATTTACATTCAGTTATAAATTATACTGGTTAAGGAAAGTGGTAGTCATATGTTCTCTTGTGCCCATGATGTCTCCAACCCTACATGCATTTGGCTCAGTTTGTACTGTCATACACAAATTCCCTCCCCTTGAGTGGGCTTTAAGTCAATTAAAGTAATTGATTTCCACCAACATAAAAGTGCCCATATTGGATCATTGGGGATACTTTCTGGGCTCTTCGTTGGATTTTTAGTGAAGGTCAAGAATAAAGGATTGCAAAACAACAATCTCTTTCATATTCATGCTCATAGGCAAAACTCACATTGCACTCTCAGTCCAAGCCATATACAAGAACCAACTCAAAATAGGTTGAACATTTAAACATAAGGCCTAATTTAGCATATAGTAAGAAATTATATTTGTCTAGGGATGTGATAGCCTTAGGGTAAGATATATGAGCTCTCCAGCCATGTGTATTTGTCTAGGTTTACAATACCACACATGAGCTCCCTCCCATTGAGTGGACTTTGAGCCCAAATTAAGTAGTTATTGATTTTCCCCAAGATAAATGTGCCAGTGCTGCCCCAATACACTTTGCTGTTGTTCATTTTTTGCAGTTATTAGGCCTTAAAGTTGGTGTTGGATGATCTATTGATATTTCCACTTAGCAGTTTACATAGTGTCCTCAAAAACTATGAGAGCTAGCTTTCAGGGAGATGGCTTCCAGGTCAGTTCCACCTCCATTGCTTGAAGTCCAGTGGCCAAAGTAAGCACTTATCTTCAGCAATAGGGTCTAACATTCAAATTCTGGGAGGAAAAGAAGGGCTGTGGCCATAGCCTGTGTAATTTTTATAGTCTCTTGGACTACACTGGGCAACAAATTGAAGAAAGATTTCTCCATGTTGGTACTGTTTCTTATTATATAGCCTTTAGCTATACACATGGCACTTAGCAATATGGTACGTGTAATTTTCAGTAGGCTTTTGAATTAATAAAATTCCCAGGATTTTTAGATCAACTAAGCATTATTTATCACTCTCCTCTCTCTCTCTGTCTCTCTCTGTCTCTCTCTCTGTCTCTCTGTCTCTCTCTCTCTCTCTCTCTCTCTCTCCTCTTTCTCTCTCTCTCTCTCCCTCAGTCTAACCTCCCTCCTCTCTCCTGAGTTAAAGTACCCCAATTTTCCCCATTCCACACTTAATAAAATATATCTTCCATGGCTCCCCCTCTCTTGAGCTCTTTTGTCCCCTTTACCCCCATGGTTCCTTATCCAATCCTCTGCCTTTTCCTCACATTTAAATATCAGCATTTTACCTATTTCCCCCTTGGTAACACCTGTTTACTATGGGAAATAAGAAATAATTCCATAATAAAAAAACAAATAAACTGATTTTTTTAAATGACCAAATTAAATAAAAATGTGAAGTAATGGATAAACACACATAACAAATCATCACAGAAATGGAAATTAAATTATTGAAAGACTATGACATACATGTTAGAAAAGTTGTCAAAAAGACAAATTATGAATCTTGGAGGACCTTTGGCATAAAGTGGGCTCTTTTAAATTTGAAAGCAATTGAACTATTTGGAATTTGAAAGATCTATATTAGTCATGAAATAAGGAAATATATTCAGTGATAGCCACCACCTAAGAATTCCTTTCGTCAGACAATCTCACAGGATCTTTCATCTTCTCAGTTCAGTGGTTCATTTCTAGTCATTTAACTGAATTTAGTTTCTTGTGTTTCTGTTTTTGATAAGGGTATTATTTTCTTTATGTGATTTTGGACAGTTTCTGAGGCATAGACATTGTACCAGTATTATGTTGCTTTTGTTTCCTGAAACTTGACTGGCTTTATTAATTTAAATAGTTTAGTGACATTTCTTTGTATAAAATCATGTCATCTGCATACAGTAGAAAAATCAACAATTCCTCATTTTTAAGGTGGATAATAAATTATTCTACTTTCCAACTTTTAAGTAGTAATAAACTTTTTTATACTGTGACTTTCCATGATAATACATATGAATTTGTTGCAGTACTCTTTTTATCTAACATCCAATGTTCATTGTTAGAACTCTCTCCTCATCTGTCCAGAAGGCTAAAAACTTATCTACAATTTTACTGATATACCTGATGTTTGATTCATATTAAAATATGCCACCTAAAAAAAATCTAACAAAAAAACTTTAAATGAGAAGATTTGGTTACTGTAGGTTTCCAATTTTTCAGTTATTGGCATATAGTTTGGCATTAAAAAGCTATAAAATACATGTTTATTAAATTTTTTGCCTGTTTTTCACCTGAACTATTTTGTTCTTTATAGTTTTTAATAATATCTCAAAATGTAAAGCTATTTTATAGCTGTTAGGTCATAATAAAGTGAGATAAGTATGCTGTCATGATGCTGAGTGCCGCGTGTATCCATTAAGTTGCTCAATTTCAGACATATGTTTCTGGAACTTATGCAAAAGTAATAAATTTTGATAAAAATTTTTCTAAAAAGCTAAATATTTATCTATATCTCAAATGTTTGATTCATACTGAAAAATGACATCTAAGTAGTGTAACAAAAATATTAAATTAGAATTATTATTACAAAACAAAATTTAAAATGATTCTTCAGCACTTAGCAAAACCTTGATTAGTAGAAGCAGTTACTGATGAAGGGATCAATAGAAGGAATACACTGATAAAATAATCCCGAAATAGGTTCCAGGCATTGGTAAGCATCATTAAGGACAGTTTTTGTGTCCTTCCTTTACTTAAGCTTTCTATGTTTTAATAGTTCAATATAAGTTGTGTTCTGAATCCATTATTTAATGTCCATAAATTATAGTTTCTGTGATTGAGCTTTCTCCTTGTTTAGACAGTAAAATGATTATTAATTAAATTAGGTTTTGCATTTTGAAAGAAGTTTTAGCATTTAATTATATATTATTTACATAAGTCTATAAGGGATTTTCCTACTTTAAAACAAGTAGAGATTTTGAAATGAGAGCCCTATTGTGATTATGAAGTAAACAAAGTTCAGCTATTGGAAATCAACATAGCAGACACCCCTCCATGAGTATCATTCTGTATTTCAAAAGATGGAAGATACTGCTGGATTCCTGGCTGAGGAGAAAGAACATTAACTTTACTGTCTCTGAGACCCAGTTTTGTTATAAAGAGTAAGGTGGTAGAGGAGAAGTGCATTTTGTTTCTAATGTGTGAATACATGGAAAGACACACACACACACACACACACACACACACACACACAAACAAACAGCCCAGGTATATTGCCTTAAATGGCCTCATGTCTCCTTATGCAGTCAAGGAGAAGAGTGTGTGCTTTCTTGTGCCTGTTTGAAGATGAGTGTGTGCTAGATAGCTTTAATATTAACTTGACACACCTGGGTTGAGGGAGTTCAATTGGGGAATTGTTTCCATAGGACTGGCCTGTGTCCATGTCTGTGGGGCATCTCCTTGATTGTTGAGCGATGTGGGAGGGCTCAGCCCACTGTGGGTGGTACCACCCCTGGGCAGTTGGGCCTGTGTTACATAAGAAGGCAGACTGAGCAGTGGCCAGGGGAGCAAGCCAGTAAGCAGAGTTCCTCCATGGCCTGTGCTCCAGCTCCTGCCTCCAGGTTCCTGCCCTGAGTTCCTACCTTGGGCTCCCTGATGATAAATAAACCCTTTCCTCCTCAAGTTGGTAGTGGTCAGAATATTTTGTCACAGCAATGAAGAAACAAACTAGGACAGAGTGCTAAGCTTTCTGTTGCTGCTCTAATCACCTCCTGCCACCATGCCTCCCCATCATAAAGAACTCTAATCAATCTGGAACCTGGAACTGTAAGCTCAAATAAACTTCTTCTACAGGTTTCCTTGGTCATGGTACTTATCACAGCAACTGAGAAGTATATAATTCAGAAGTTCGTACCAGAATGTAGGCTTTTGGCTGTAAGGACTCAGACCAGGTGAGTTTTTAGAAGAATATAAAAGACTTTAGGAGTTTAGAATAGAAAAGATGTTGATTGCTGTATGCAGTGCTTAACGGTCATTTCAGTAGGACCCTACAGAGAGTAGTGAGTGAAGGAAGAAATTTAGTTTTAGAGGGAGATAAGGACTGAAACAGTAACTGGGATATTTTGGTGGAGTATGACTGGAGTCTACCCACAGCCTAAGAGCTTGCCTGAGGCTAAATTCAAAGGCAATGGATTAATTTCTTTGGTGGAAGAAATTTTAAGAGACCCTAGCATAGAAATGGTGGCATGACTATTAATGGTGAATATTATGCAGTTCTACAGTGAAAAATGCAAGTGGGGCAGAAAGAAATGCAGAATGTACAGTTTAGGTTGAAAAAGAGCACTAGGAAGATTAATGTTAAAGCCAAGGCTGTGCCTGAAGGAGAGGTTCCCTTTGATTAGGAGCTTAGAGCAATTAAGGAGAGGCCCAGAGATTTGTGATTTAAGAAATGGAAAGGTTACTTTCAGGTCAAGACCACACACAGATAAGTCTCCAATTTATAAAAAGAAAATGCCTGAAGGGTTTTCTACTCCTTGAAAATGTTGATGAAGCAGGCCAGACTACACCCTAAGCTAGCAGCAAAACTTGGCAGCATTGCTCACATGGTGCTGGCTTTAAAGGCTTCAGAGATGTAAGGGTAATGGGATCACTGGTTCTTCCTCCACAGTTTCAGAGAGCCACCAAAGCCAGGCAGAATGCAACAGAATGCATAAATGCATAAAGGAGGCCCTGAGAAGTCATTATTTGAAGCCTTGAAGCAGTGGAGACACCAAGAAAACATTGGCAATGTGAGACTGTTACCCAGAAGTTCTTCCAACCACTATGATGACAAGCTATAGTTCTACCTCCTTCCCACCCTCTGTAGAAGGAGTCAAGCATGGGGGGATCCCATTTTCCTCCCACCCAATCATTTGACCTTACCTGCATGAGGGGGAGGAGCTAAGGGATATATACGCCTAGAAAGCCATTTTGTGTGGCTGTTGGGAAGCCACAGGATTTATGTTTGGGTATGTTCCTGAATGGGCAGGGGTACCCACTCTTCTGTAGGTAAACCTATTAGGGTTTCAAATAGCAGCAGCTTCCCCCCTCCCCAACAGGTTCCTATGGACTTTGGAATTTTTCAAGCCTGAAAAAGGGAACTGAGCTGATAAGCAACTTGGCCTTTGAAGTCAAGGAAAGAAGCTTCTTCTAAGAGGCTGCCTGCCTTTCCGCTGATCTCCTAAGACAAGATAAGCAGATCCTGCCTGTTAGCCAGAGATTTCAGGAGCTGTTTAGTACAGCAGCTTTTCCTTATCTTAGGAGGACAAAACAGTAAACACTGTTAGGGTCCGTGACTCGATGGGTTCCCTCCAGATAACAAATACACGGGATTGGAGATGTAAAAATCAAGCAGAGTCTTTACTTTCCAGCTAGCTGGGGTCGACTGATTTCCCAAGACATACAAGTCTGGTCAGAACGATCGACCCCCATTCAGTTTCAGGTACAGATTATATAGGCCCACATAGTCATTACACAAAAAGCATTCCTCAGCAGACACTTTGATCAAACATCTTCTAAAAGCTATAGTTTCGGTTAAACATCTTTTCCAGGAAGGCTAGATCTGGTGTAAGCCTGGTGCAACTTCCTTCTCTTTGTTCCTTATCGGTTATCTGGTATGTGCAAACAGGCCTACAGGACACATTGTAAATCAACTGAGTCTGGGGTCCAGGGTCCAGGAAGGAGGTTTACAGCACTTCAATTCTTAGCATTTCAACTAGGTTAATCATCCATGTGTGGTAGATACAAATCAGGCAGAACAGGCAAGCTTAGCAAGTAAATCTAAATCAACATTTTAAACAGAGTTTTCTATCAAAATGCAGAGTTCTTACAGCATTCATCAAGGTATTTCATTTTTTTTCCCAACATCCCCCCCTTGTCTTGGTTAAACTGAGGAATCTTCCTCAGCTGACTCTACAACCTGGTGCTTCTGCCGCAGCACCAGGAGATGAACCGAGTCTATTCTTTCTTGGACAAACCTCAGCCGTCTGTTTACTATACAGGGCCCAATCGTGACAAGCAAGAGGAGGATAATCAAGGGCCCTACAACAGTGGAGAGAAGGGTTGACACCCAAGGAGTTTGATTAAGCCAAGAGCTGAACCACCCTTGACTGGCTTCCCTTTCCATCTTTCGTTTCTCTAATCCCTCTCGTATCTTTGCCATGTTATCCTTTATTATACCTGAATGGTCTCTGTAAAAACAACATTCCTCCTTCAGGGCAATACACAGTCCCCCTTGCTGTAGAAACAGGAGGTTCAGCCCTCTGCGATTCTGTAACGTGATTTCAGCCAGGGATCCTATAGAGTCCTGCAGTTTGGTTATGGATTCTTCTATTCTTTGTAGATCTAAATCCAGGCTAGTGCGCAAAGCATTATATTGGTCCCTCCCTTGTATCAGGGCAGTGGCTCCAGTGCCAACTCCTGCTGCTACACCTGTACTAATTAAGGTTGCAAGTGTCACGGCTAAAATCACTGGGGTTCTCCTAGAACACATCGGGAAAGGAAGAGAGGGAGTGTAAGTGTGCAGAAACTCTTCCTCTGAGTGATAAACCAAATGGGGAAGAAGAATTGTAAGAACACAAAAACCTCCTTCCTTAAGAACATCCACCGAAATACAAGGGGTTAATCCTGAGGAGCATGCCCACCAAGTATTTGGAGGGGGAATAAGGAAGGCCCCTCTTGACTCAGAGAGATTCTTGGTCTGGTTACAGAGGGAAGAGTATTGTAGTGGAATCTCACCGAGGCATAGTCCCGATCCTGAAATCTGCTCCAAAGTAATTTTAGGTATCGTACCCCATGCACATTGGGAGACATTATGGGAAACGTTGTAGGAACCCATAGTAGCAATCCCCTCTAAATAGGGAGGGGTAACAGTATAGCAGAGCCAACAAGATCTGGCCAATTCAGGGCTAGTTGCATTTAAGAGGCTATAAGTTTGATTTATGATTTTAACAAATTCCTGTGACCGCCTGTAATAGCGGATCTGGGACAAAGGCTTAGGAGGCCTTTTGGTAAATCCTGTAGGTAGAGTTGGGCCAGGAGGAGGAGAGGGAGGGGCTCCCTTGGGCGTATCCACGGTAACTCTTGGGACTAGCACTGGGTTGGGCCCTACTGTCCTGACGAAAGTCACCTGGCGTCTAGTGATTGTAAACAAAATTGTAGACTCATAGTTATGCAATCGCAGGCCCCAGGTGTTAACCCCTTCCCATCCGGAGAACTTTTTTTCTTTTTTTGTGAATCTGATAAGCAAAGGGTTGCAGGCTTGTGGTTCGAGCCCCCA
The DNA here is from genome assembly GCF_000622305.1 of Nannospalax galili. Lineage (NCBI taxonomy): Eukaryota > Metazoa > Chordata > Mammalia > Rodentia > Spalacidae > Nannospalax > Nannospalax galili. The sequence continues at coordinate 776,871 of NW_008346550.1, read as the reverse complement.
AGTTGGCTTACAAGGGGGGCCTGTCACATCTCGTTTGAGGGTGATGTAGTCCCCACGGGCATTACTTAACCAGTATGTCTGACCCGTGGTCTCACAGCCCCATCGTGGGCAGTAGTACTGGTCTGGTCTCCCACAACTGGGCTTATACTGTGGCCCTGGGCAAACATAGAATTGTTTTTGTCTAAGGTAGCGAACTCCCGATTCAAACTTGCAATTGTATCCGTGGGAGGA
>NW_008346550.1:773200-775425 GCF_000622305.1 Nannospalax galili | reverse complement strand
CTACCAGTTGGGTGGAGCTCCTTTGGGGCTGGTCTAAGTTTCACACAGCTGTTGCAACTTCCTGTGATTAGTCTTGCTGCTTTAGTCTGATGTGGGAAAACCAGCTGTGCATTTTGGAAAAGAGTAAGCAACTTCTTCCAACCTAAGTGGGTAGATCTGTGTAAATTAGTTAACATGTATTTTCCTAATATTTCTGGTAGAATCAACCTGCCTTCTTGGTCCCGGCTCCAACCTCCTTCCCCAGTCCTCTCCTCCGGTGCTCACTTCTTTATCCACTCTAGATCCTGTGGAGAATAATCAGGTTTGGGGGGCAGAGTAGGCAGTTCTGGTATCGGTACCTCTAGGGCGGCTAGTACAACTGGATCTCCAGGACTGGAGAGGGCCACTTTTTTGGCTTCCGTGTCTGCAAGGTTGTTACCAATGGCCTCAGGAGTCTTCTTGACTTGGTGTCCAGGCACGTGTATGACTGCCACTGCCCTGGGTTTATCTATAGCTCTCAATAGTCTCTGGACTTCCTGTAAGTTCTTTAGCTCTTTTCTTTTAGCAGATCAGAACCCTCTCTCTCAGTAGATGGCACCGTGAACATGCATCGTGCCAAAGGCATATCTACTGTCCGTGTAGATGTTAGCTCGCTTGCCTTCTGCCCTTTCTAGGGCCTCTGTAAGGGCAATGAGTTCGGCTTTTTGCGCGGAGGTACCTGGAGGTAGGGCAGCACTCCAGATGACGTCTCCTTCTTGGACTTGGACAGGCAGGGCTGTGGCTTTAAGTTGAACTACCACCGGGGGCAAGTGTTTAGCGAGCCCGACTCCCCCGGTCTCAGCCCAGATGGAAGGAAACTCCTGCAGCCAAGGACCCATGTCTCCCTGGTCTCCTTTCTCCAGGGTTACTGGGAACAGATGATATTCGTCTTCTAAGGACAGTGACAATACTTGAGCCGGTTGCAGAGGTTGCCCCTCTGAGTTCATTACTCTTATTTCTTTTGGCTCAAAGTGGATACGGGCCCCAATCTTAGTGAGCAAATCTCTTCCTAGTAGTGGCGCTGGGCTCTCCGGCATGACCAGGAAGGAGTGGGACACCTGATGCCTTCCCAAGTCTACCTTCCTATTGGTGGTCCAGGCACACCTCTTAGCTCCTGTAGCTCCTTGAACTATGCTTGTGAGTCCCGGTTTTAGAGGGCCACGGGCTTGAGTGAGAACTGAATATTGTGCCCCTGTGTCTACCATGAAGCCGGTGGGAGTCTCCTCCACGTATAGGGTTACCCAGGACTCGGGGAGAGGTACCGAGCCCCGTCCCCGTCAGTCTTGTCCCAAGTGTAGGGTCCGGATCGGCCCCCCCCTTCTCTGTCTTTCTCCCCTTTGTGGACATTTTTTTTCCAGTGCCTATAATCTTTTGCACAGGGCACATTGCTCTCGCCCCAGTTTGGTTGGGCGGGGCTCTAGCCTCCGGCGTGTCTCAGGACTCCCTTTCACTCCGGCCAAAAAGATTCTGGCTATCTCTTCCCTCTGCTTCCTGTTCTCCTTTCTTTGGAATTCTCTGTCTTCCTTCCTATTCCTACTTCTCACCTCCTGTTCTTCCTTCCTCAATCTCTCTTCTCTGTCTTCTGGAGATTCTCTAGTGTTGAATACCCTCTCTGCCTGCTGTAGCAGTTCCCTAATTGAGATCTCTCCCAGGTCATCCCGCTTGTAGAGCTTTCTCCTGATATCGGGAGCTGCTTGGTTAATAAAGGAGAAAACCACAGCTGACCTGTGTTCCTCTGCTTCTGGGTTTATAGGGGTATACTGCCTGTAAGCATCAAACAACCTTTCCAGATACGCGGCCGGGCTTTCGGCTTCTCCCTGAACAATTGTCTTTACCTTTGCTAAGTTAGTAGGCCGTCTTGCAGCTGCTTGGAGACCAATCATTAGAGTGTGGCGGTAGACTTGGAGACGCTCCCTACCTTCTGCCATCCCAAAATCCCAGCTCGGACGCGTGAGAGGGAACGCTTCATCAATGGCGGGTTGGAGGGTGGTGGGTCTTCCATTTTCTCCGAGAACATTCTTCCTGGCTTCATTAAGGATCCGCTCCCGCTCCTCGGTGGTAAAGAGGGTGCGGAGTAGCTGCTGGCAGTCATCCCAAGTGGGACAGTGAGTGAACATGATAGATTCCACCAGACCTATAAGACACTTAGGGTCCTCAGAAAAAGGGGGGTTCTGGGTTCTCCAATTATAGAGATCACTGGAAGAAAA
>NW_008346550.1:771734-773159 GCF_000622305.1 Nannospalax galili | reverse complement strand
ACTTTCCCTTCTTGATGCTAGGGCCCAGTTTCAAGGCCCTCTTCTTTACTTCTGAAAAGTGAGAAAGAATTGTGCCTTTGGGGGTGGCCTGAGTTTGGCCCATAGTATCTGGGGAACTGAAAGTAAAAGGAGAGAGAGAGAGAGAGAGAGAGAGAGAGAGAGAGAGAGAGAGAGAGAGAGAGAGAGAGAGAGAGAGAGAGAGAGAGAGAGAGAGAGAGAGAGAGAGAGAGAGAGAGAGAGAGAGAGAGAGAGAGAGAGAGAGAGAGAGAGAGAGAGAGAGAGAGAGAGAGAGAGAGAGAGAGAGAGAGAGAGAGAGAGAGAGAGAGAGAGAGAGAGAGAGAGAGAGAGAGAGAGAGAGAGAGAGAGAGAGAGAGAGAGAGAGAGAGAGAGAGAGAGAGAGAGAGAGAGAGAGAGAGAGAGAGAGAGAGAGAGAGAGAGAGAGAGGAAAGAAACCACTTCAGACAATGATGACTGGTGGTTGTGCTTGTGAACGAGTGCCTTCTGTTGCCCAGTTTTTCTTCTGCGGGGGATGTGAATTTATCTGGGATTCACGTCTGGGACCCCCTTATCCTTACACGGGAGACTTTCAGCGGCGAGCGCCCTGTGGCTTTTAATTGCTCGACCCGTGCCCGCGGGGCTGTTGTAGTGGTTGACAGGAAAGGGTAGTCCAATGGTTAGCGCCAAAGACTAGAGCTGCAGAGTGTGAGAAGGGGCTTTCGTCTCCACCCGTGAGGGCTGTCGGGGTCCGTTAAGAGGACTAAGAGCCTTTTACCTACATCAGGGAGTGGCCCTGACCAGTAGGTCTCAGTTGTTCTTTTGTCATTAACGGTCCCACGCGAAGACTCTGGTCCCGAGTATGGAACAGTATATGGAGAGGAAAAAAAGTTTTAGATTTAGAACCAGGTGCGTATAGAAAAATACAGATCCAATCCCACTCCTACTATAAGGAGCATAACCATCAGCATACATCCACACCACATTTCACTACTTTCACTCGGACCGGTCCTCCTCTCACTCCGGCGCGAGCCGCATTCACCACTCTCACTCTCACCTTCCAGATTCCCAAGGCTCCTGGTAATTCTCCCGAAGGGCGTCCACTCGGACTGCCGTAGGGTTACGAGCTCAACCTTTTCCACTTCTGGCGCCAGCTTCTTGTCGTTAAGCTTCCTTCTCAGAGTTGGATCTCTCCATCCCTAGGGCCAGGACTCGAACCTGGACTTTCCTGCTCAGGACTCGAACCCGAGACTTGTTACGAGGGCCTTCCTCATATGAAACTCTGCCTCCACCTGTCTTTTGTTTTCCAGGGGTCCCCCCTCGAATCCCGGACGAGCCCCCAAAATGTTAGGGTCCGTGACTCGATGGGTCCCCTCCAGATAACAAATACACAGGATTGGAGATGTAAAAATCAAGCAGAGTCTTTACTTT
>NW_008346550.1:754578-771687 GCF_000622305.1 Nannospalax galili | reverse complement strand
GATCGACCCCCATTCAGTTTTAGGTACAGATTATATAGGCTCACATAGTCATTACACAAAAAGCATTCCTCAGCAGACACTTTAATCAATCATCTAAAAGCTATAGTTTTGGTTAAACATCTTTTCCAGGAAGGGTAGATCTGGTGTAAGCCTGGTGCAACTTCCCTCTCTTTGTTCCTTATCGGCTATCTGGTATGTGTAAACAGGCCTACAGGACACATTGTAAATCAACTGAGTCTGGGGTCCAGGGTCCAGGAAGGAGGTTTACAGCACTTCAATTCTTAGCATTTCAACTAGGTTAATCATCCATGTGTGGTAGATACAATCAGGCAGAACAGGCAAGCTTAACAAGTAAATCTAAATCAACATTTTAAACAGAGTTTTCTATCAAAATACAGAGTTCTTACAGCATTCATCAAGGTATTTCAATTTTTTCCCAACAACACTTCCTGACCCATATCCTGGTTGGCATACGGAACAGAGCCAAGTTTAGAAGCCCTGGTTTTCCTGCTTCCCCCCTGCTTGATTTTTCCCAAAAAACCTCCACCCTTCTGCACCCTGAAGCCCCTGTACATAAGCCCCAGCTCACAATCCTTGGGCTGACATTTTCTCTTCCCTGAAGGGAATGTGTCCCGTGTGAAATAAAGCTCTATCCCGGTGAGTTTTATCTGTGACCTGGTGCCTCCTCCTCCATTTGCTCATTCTCCTGCACATTTTTTTTCTATCAAAACCAGCATCCCAAGCTCAGTTAGCAAGTTCAATGAGCTTGTTAGAATTTTCCAAATGGCGATTTTGGAGAGTTCTTGCCTCCGGTTGTCTTAAGGATAGTGGGAAGATAGAACTGGATGCCATGTGTGCCTTCTAGCAGTGAGTTTGAGTTTACAGAGAGCCATGAGATACCTGTTAAGGAGAGCTGCAAGCAGGGAGTACTACCAGCCCAAGAAAGAGATATATGTTCCGTGCAGCAAATTTGGAGGTGCTGAGACATCTAAGCCCTTAAGAAGTCCCAGAGTAAGACATGGACTTACTGTATTTAATGTTTGTCCTGCTGGATTTGGTCTTATTTTGGTAAGGTATTTCCTCAATATTCTACCATTCCTCTCTTTTGGAATGGGAATGTGTATGCGATTCCATTGTATGTTGGAAATATGTAAGTTGTCTTGATTTTACAGGAGCTTTCAGCTAAGAAATGTCCTTGAGTCTCAGAAGAGACTTTAGTTTCTGGACTTTGAATACTCTTAAGACATGTAAAGACTATGGGGGATTTTAAAGGTAGGCTAAAAGCATTTTGCATTTTGTAGGGTCATGAGTTTATCAGGGTCAGGGAGTGGAATGTGGTGATTTTAATGTATGTCCTCTGGATACCTCAAATATTTGGATATTTTGTCCCCAGTTGGCAGAGCTGTTTTGTGTTTGTTTTATTTTGTTTTGTTTTTTGGGTGGAGGGTGGACTAGGCTGTGTGGCTATGCTGGAGGAATCACATCAGTGGGGTTGGGCTTTAAGAGTCACTAAGCCTTGCAGGATATCTTGTTACTCTTTGATTCCTGTGTCTGTTTGAAGATATAAGGGATTTATTTTTCTACTCCTACTCCAGATACCTCACCATGCCTACCATCCATGATGGACTCCAACCCCTCTGAAACCTGGGACCATAGTTGAAATAAACTCTTCTTCCTATAAGTTCTCTTGGTCATGGTGTTTTATCACAGCAACAGAAAAGTACCTAATATAAGGAGGCATGTTAAATAGCTGCTTTAACCAGAGAACCCCATTATCAGCTACTAGGAGGAGTCCATCATCAAGGTATTGGCCTCTGGGTGAAGGTATGTGTGCAAGACACCTTCCTACAGCTATGTAAATCTTTCCTCGATTCTAGCATCTCTAGAGAGCAGAGTTGAAAAGTTTTCATTTATTTAAAGAGAATTTTACGCAGTAATAATTATGTCCTCCTGAACTATCTTGAGATTCTAACTGTGATCTAGATGCATCTTTTTTATTTGCTCTACACTGTAATCTCTATGAATTTGTGTTTATGTGTTTATTTCTTTGTATTTTTGGTGGAAAATTCAGGAAAATAGTTGTTTTCTTTGATGCTGGAACTGTCCTGAGAGAAGAGTGTCTGATATCTTCTTTTCCATGCATGACACTTTTTAAATCCCATAAGAAGATGAGAGCAAGTTCTTAGAATGTCACACTGGGCTCCCCTAACTGAACAAAAAGACCACTCTCCTTTAAGTTTGCAGAGCTTATCATCTTTCAAAGAGGATTTGGGCTCCAGTTTCCTTGTAAACTCATTTCTCATTCAAAGTAGCTGAAGTGTCCATGTTTCAGTTAACAAAGTTAACTCTGTCAGGGAATCCCTAGAAGTGGTCCCAGGAAGGCTGTGGAACACAAGCTTCTGTTAAGCCAATATATGACCTTGAATGGGTACATAGAATCTATGTGGTGCTCTGGACTCATTCTGTACTTAGGGAGTACCACCATGGACTCATTGCAATCTTCAGAAATTGAACATAGGGTATACCATATTTCATATCATTTAGTAAGCATATTCACAGAGGACTGGTCCCAATGGCTCTCTTTCTGTAATGGAGATTCTGAAATGGCATCATTTATGTGGAACAGGATCACTGGTGTTTTCTGATCTTGGGAAAGAAAACCAACTCCTGGTTTCCAATGGACGGTGTCAAGAAGTTTTATCTTTATTTATCTTATTTTTTTTAATTCCAAACTGGATTCTTACTCATTTTTGGAATTGAGGGATCAGTAACCAATGGGATTGAACAATAACATCCTAATATCTGAATTGGGATTGTAGATGATAAATATGAAATTAATTGCCTGATCACATTTAAGAGTTAATAATAGAGTAAAATAAATGAGTTATATGAATAAACTAGTAAAGAGGAAGAAAATTAATGTGTTTTGGGTGGTTTGAGTGATATTTTAAGGAACTCATGAGCCATTGTCACCCCTTTTATGTTTGTTTTTATTTTTTTCAGCATCATCAATGCAGTTTTCAGCTGTCATGACTTTACAGAGTGTGCTATTTAACTTCCAGATGAGATCATAATGAAGTTAGAGGTTGTTGGCTATTGCTGAAGGCAGGGCATACTTAACAGACAGAACTTGGAGCAATGGAGCTGCTGACTTGGAAGCCTTCTCCCTGAACACTAGTTTTCATAGTTTTAGAGGACACTATGTAGGCTGCTAAGGGAGAAAATCAATCAATGGTTCAATCCCAAATTTGGCAGGCATCTTATAATCAGACTTTTTCAGACAGCCAGCCAGAGCACGATTTTTTTTTTAAATGGACAAGTTATAAATTATATCAAGTCAAATATGCACTGCAAGATTTGAGCAGCCTAACAAGAGTTGCCTGAATTCAATGTTGGGAACAGGATAGCCACTCAACTCAACAACCTTCAAAGAATAATAAGCTGAGGCCAAGATTTCTTCTCAGGATCACAGTAGACAGCGCCAACAAAGAATTGGGCCAAATGTACCTCAGCCTGTTTCATGATTTGTGACCACATCAGAAAGAGGGGCCTTTTGCAGATTTAGAAGGTAATCACTTTTATCTTTTCAGACAGCATTATTTTTTTAACTTTTTTGACCTTATGCATTTCTGCATACACTTTGAAATTTTAGGCTGCATAAAAATATTTTCTTTGCAAAATAGGGGAAAAATTAAGTGTATTGTTAATACTCATATTGTTATATTCATATGCTTGGAACTTTAAATTCTTTAGAGTTATAAAATCTACAATGAATAACAATTGGAGTAAGAGAAATATTTTATATTTTGAGATCCAGTGCAACTAAGATAATTGTGAAGCTTATACTGGGAAATTGTCATTTATAATCAAAGCCAATTCAAATTTAATGGTCGCCCAGTGGCAAGAGCCCTGTAATAGCAACAGTAGTCAAAAGAATGTCTTCCTGCTGCTATCACCAGTTGGAATGATTACTTTCTGATTTGTATTTAAAACTCATAGAAACATGCTTTTCAAAGGCTTTCTAGTAAATGGCTTTCATTTCAAAATGTAAAGAGCTTTCTATTATTTGGAAAGGCATAGTAGTTTCCTTTTTTCATGTCAATAGCCAATTTTCTGACAGATATCAAGATAATGGTGTCAGTTCATATCATTATTCCAACCTTCTTGCTATAGAAAGTGAATTTCAAAGGCACACTTTAAATAAAAATTTTAACAACTTTCCTATAATTTAGAACTGAGCAGCTCTTTTAAGAAATCATTGTACTATCATACTCAGAGTGCATAAGCCACCACTTTAACTATTGTAAATGAGAGGTCAGTCCCCAAGACTCTCCTTACTTAAAATATTTAAATTTGTAGTCTGTCAAAAAGAAAAAAAAGAGTAAAACACTCAGGTCATGATATATTTGGGAGAAATGGCTCAGTCTACTTTTGAAAAAGGCAGGAACTCAACATGTGAATGATGGGACTTTGCTCTGAGAAGCAATTTTATCCCAGTGATAATGATTACTTTTTAATGAGTATTTTTCTGTGACAAGAGTTTAGAGTAAAATTGGTAAGAATAGTGTCCTCTGTAGATAACAGTTACTGTCAGTTAAGTTTTTCAACCACCCAATATGTCACTCATCATTGATTTCTTTTTTTTGTATTTGAACTGAAACTAGGTCCTAAAAATGGATTTTCAGAAAATATTGCTATACACATAAGCTTACAGGACAATAATAGCAACAACTATACATTCTATATGCTGAGGTAGCTTTAATGATTGATGATGAGGTAAGAATCAAATTTTTTATTCTTTTTTTGAGAATTTCATACATGAGCATTTACTTTATTTCCATCCCTCCCTCAAAACTCTCCCCTTGTCCTATCTCAATCGCTCCCTCAATCCCTCTCTCAATCCTTCTCAATATTTTTTCTTTTCTTTGATTTGTACTATTTTATTTTTATTTTGTATGTAGATTTATATTACTTGTATATTTGTAAGTGCACCCAAATCATACGATGTCCAAGGAAGTCAGAAGAAGGGATTAGATCCCATGGAATTGGATTTACAAATGATTATTAGCTCAGATGTGGGTGCTGGGTCTTGAACCGGGGTCATCTGCTAGAGTAGCCAGTGCTCTTAAACACTGAGCTATCTCTCAAGTCCTACTACTTCATTAAAATTGTTACATATTTATACATACATTTCCTTCCTTGGCCTCCATTTATTGCATGTAGCTCTTTGTGCTGAGGTAGGACTCTATGGCATTCCCCCAGTCCAATGTCCACTTTGGTCTGTCAAACTGGTTTTGTCATTATGCAAATCTTGTTAGACTACTGCACTATGGAGATATCACTGTTGCAGCTTCCCTATCATGTCTAGAATACATTAACTAGCAGCAGGTGTCTTCTTCTGAGATGTCTCCTGAGCCTTGCGTTTAGAGGTTCAATAATAGTGTGTCATTTATAATAGTGTGTCATTTAATTATAGTGTGTTGCTTGTTTTCTGTATTTGACTAGTTCAATTTTGTAATGCTCTGTATTTGTTGCAGAAAAAAATCTTCTTTAATAAATGGTGAGAGGTATACTTGTTTCAAAGTATAAGGATACCTATTTAGAATGCAGTAGAAATTATGATGTTCTAGGAAAATGGAAGAAGCTTTTTTTCTCTTGAATCTCTGAACTCTATAGCCATGTGTACTTGGCTATGTTTACAGGACCACACAGGACTTAACTCCCATTTACCAGGCCTTAAGTCCAGGTAAACAGCTGTTTTTTGCCACTAAAATGAAACCTCCACTACTGCACCAGTAAAGTTTATTTCCTGGGCTTGTCATTGTTGTTATTCACTGAGATTACAGTTGGTTAGGGCAGTTGATTTACTTTCTCCTTGCAGCTTGCTTAATACCGTCTGATATGAGTGTGAGTCTTCAGGGAGAAGCTTGAACTGTCCAGATCCTCTTTCTGAAGTATTTGTGTATTCAAAAGGAGAGTCTTATAACTAGTTTCCAAAAGAGAATCAAGGGTTGTGGCAATATCATGTAAGATTATTGGAGTTTCTTGGACTACCCTGACCAACAACTCGAAAGGGGAGTTCCCATACTTGCTACTGTGATTATTGTTATATAGCTATGGGATATAAATAAGAGATACTAATGTGTAAAAAATTTATATTTTCTCAGTGATATGCATATTAGAAGAAATGATTAAGAAATAATAAACACAGAGTTAAAAGATGAGCTTAAATTTTAGAAGAAAGAAGATACAGCAGCTGAGATTGCAGTGCTTCAAAAAGTACACATTTGAAAATATATAATGATGTTTTCTAGCACTTAATGTAAAACTGAAATGGGTCAGTATTAGATTAATAAATAGTTTATTAAATTTTCAAGTAAATTTTGGTCTAAGAGGATGATTTGTTGTTTAGAAGTTACTTTCTCACTTAACGTGCAATACAAGTACACATGAAATCACACATTCAATGACAGGAAGACTATACATTTAAATTCAAGTTTACTTTATTAAAGATCATTCATTAGTTTTGTCTTTCTATGTATTAATAAGGATTGGCAAACTTTAGGCAAGGTTATTAAATGATACATTAACTTCAAAAGAAAGTATAAATTCAGTACAATATAGTTTTCTAGATATTTGTAAATAAAGTTATATGAAAGTGTATTTCATTCCTCACAAATTTTCATAAATGCACATTATTAACAGTATGGGTGAATTCAATTCCCTTTGGGTGAATTGTTAAACAAATGAAGGCATTAGGAGGATGGCCTCACAATGCATACAAATAATACAAACACTTTTATTGCTAAGTTATTTCATTTGAACAAAATCAACCAGTGCAGCACTGTGTAATACTGCTGGAGTTACCTGCTGAGTTTTTAAGATATTAAATTTGTGGCTAATTTAGAAAGTTCAACCTGAATACATTTGATATTCCTGCATAAAAGTATATTGCTTTTAATCAAAAAACACATACACAACAGTGACCTAAATGCCATGATTTCAAGGATTATATAATTTCCTTTATTTTTCAGTGGACTGGTTTCAGGACAAAGACAAAATGTAATAAGGCATAGTAAAAACAAAAAAATGAATGCAATGTAAATGATATGAATGCAGTGTAAACGATCAGCTTCCCTCAGGGAATTATGCATGCATCAGTTTATTCAATACATAACAAAATTCTTTTTTGAATAGAAACTATCATCTTCTTCAATTTACTGATGAGTATGGTCAAGGCACAAAGTTTAAATGACCAAGTCAAGCTCTTTACCATGCGATTTGCAAATGTACCTAGATCACCTTCTTGAGAAGGAGCACTATATCACTAAGTTGGATATCTCTGAAGGTCCTTCAAAGGGGAATTGTTTGGGCTCCATCAAACCTCCGACTGAAATCTAATCCCTTCCAGCAATCAGGTGTTGCCTTTGCAGTGCTACTAAGAGGTAAGTCATTGAAGTGGTGGTTAAAATATGGGTGTTATAAACTAATTTTTATGTATAATTTTGTGCATTTCATACAATAAATCTTAATCATATTTAGACCCACATCCCACACCTGCAACCCCCATAATCCCTCCTACCAGATTTAATGTATTCCGTCATATATGTTAAGTCCTATCGAGTCAATCTTTTGTACCCAGATTCCCTCAGTGCAAGTTCATCCACTGTGGTCTAGTCAGTCTATCTAGAGTATTCATTTAAAGAAAGTCAGCTCTCCCTTATCAAGAAGTCATCAGCTGCCAATAGTTCCTCAGCTAAATTTGGAGCTACTGTCCATTTCTCCAGTTCTGTGCTGGGGTTGTCAGAATGAGTCTGCATGCTGTCACCATCACTGCAAGTTCTCAGAGGAATGGCAGACTCTGTTGTTCTCTTATGTTCATACCAACCCTGACTCTTCTCATCTCTCCTCCCCCACATCAGCAATGGTCTCTGAGTAATGGTTGTTTGAGGTTTAATATAGGAGTCCTATCCAACACATGCACTTTTCAGTCTCTTATTTTCTACACCTTGGTCAGTTGTGGCCTTCTGTGTGCATGACCCTCCATTGCATGAGGAAGCTTTGCTGGTAAGAGTTGAGAGGTGCATTGATATTCTCTGTACCCTCTGTTCTGTGTTCCATCAGCCTTAGATAGAGAGGTTCTTCTGTAGATGTGTCACTTAGGGCTGAGCACCGATCAGATACACATTCTCTGTGTGATCAATTGTGGATCTCTGTATTTATCTCCATCAAAGAAGCTTCTTTGATGAGTGGTGAATGATATTCTTGTCTGTAAATATAAGGATCTATATTTAGCATCCAGTAAGACATTTCATTTGTCTAGAGAAACGACAGAGATAAGGTTTTTTCTGACTTGGCAGATTAGGTACTGGTGTGCAAAACACAAACTCAGTAAGCAAGCAAGCCTGCCACAGCTCAATGTACATAATGGATTAATAGCTCCCAAGAGTTGGGCATTTCACAGACACTTATTCTCTGTGCATGACCAATTGTGGAACTCTGCAATAGTCTCCATGTATTACAAAAGAAGCTTCTTTGATGAGTGGTGACTAGCATACTTGTCTGTAAATATAAGGATCCATTTAGCATTTGTCTAGGAATGAGACAGTCTTAGGGTTTTCTCTAGAATCTATGACCTCTTCAGCCATGTGTATTTGGCTATGTTTACAGTATCATGCATGAATTTCCTCCCATTGAGAGGGCTTAAAGTCCAATTTGATAGCTTTTGGTTGCCCACAAAATAAAAGTGCAAGTACTGTTCTGTCCTCATTAATGCAACTGATGCTCTTATGAAAGAGGCTTCATGTAGTTTGATTAGCTTATTCTTTCCTTTCTACATAGAATGAAAGAAGGCTCTCTTCAGTTGATATATGGGCTATGTGAGCTATACAACATAAATTACCCACTCTCAACAACACTTATCTAAACATCAATCCAGATCATCAGTAACTACCTAGTTAATCCACACATTTTAAACATACTATAACCATAGAACAATAGCAGTTTAAAGCATTTTTAGTTGTTTATGTTTTCCAGTTGGAGAATATATTCCTGTTTGTTTTCTGTTTTGGTGACTATTTTGTTTGTTGATTGCTTTTTGATACAGGGTCTCCAGATGTCATGGAATTTGCTGTGTAGACTAGACTAGCCTTCATGCCATAGAGGTCTCCCTGCCTCTATGTCTGAGTGCTGGGTTTAAAGATGTGTTGCACCATGTCAGGCAATGGAAAATGCTTTTAATTGTTATGATTTTTAGGGAGTTCTAAAGCTTTAGCATTACATGCTGAAATATCTATAGTTAAGCAACATGTTTGAGGTTTTCTTGGTAGCTATGCTGGAGAGGATCAAAACTTAGTAAGAACTATATATTGATAATATTATGCGCTGGTTTGGCTTGGCTTTGTATATGAGGTGCTACTAACACTATATTGTTTTTTCTTCTTTGTTTATATTTAATAAATGTGAAAGATAAATCTGGAACTTTCAAATGTCATGACCTCACAACTAAATTTTCCCCATGTGTTTGGTAGAGTTGTACCTGTATCACTAAATATAGATGTAAAAGTGACATATTAAATACTTAGAGTTTCAAGAAAAGATAAAGTTCTGATTGTATTTTTATACCAAGTGTACATTTTCTGGCTTTATATAGTGATTAAAAGATTTAACACAGAGCTTTACAAATGATATCAATATTTGAGAACTGGGAAAGCTACATAGTTCTGTCAGTTTGATCTCTAGAATTTCTGCAAATCTTGTCTTTTTTTCAATTATGGATAACATTTAAGTTTCCTTAAAAGAATAGAATAAATAAATTTCTATTTGGCAACATCCTTAAATATGTTAGTGAAGAAATACAAAATTACTAGTATTCCTGCCAACTAGTCTTCCTGCCAAAATTACTAGTCTTCCTGCCAACTGCTTTTTTGGGATTTTTTAAAAATTATTTTTAAACAGGGCTTTGATATTATATGTAGTTTAATCCTTCAATTTCATTTTCAGAGTTTATAACCTCTACCCCTCTGTGAGCAGCAGGTTGCTTTATTGTAGAATTTTTGTTTTTTAAAATATGATTTGACTGTTCTTAAATTGGGTGTCTTGTGTAAAATGAGGTTCCCCATTAAGTACTCCATCAGCCAATAGTAAGTGATTAACGCAGTCACATGGTATGTTTTGTTTTTAGCCTATCTTGTTTTAGATCTGCATTCTTTGTAACTTGTATGCTTTAGTCATCAGTCATTGTGCTGTAAAAGTGTGCATGTAATTTTTGTGATCTTTATGTGGATGCTATAATTGTTATTTATCCAGGTTAAAATTTGTTCATTTACAAAAAAGAAGAAATATAAAATCAGCTGATTCTAAAGAAAGTAGTCCACATCTCTTATCCAGACTTCTGGTTCGTGGTGTTGTTTTTCCTATTGTTCTTCTCATGTACTTTTTAAAGCATGTTTGATATTATAGACTGGATGGAGCAATATCTCTATTTTAAAATACTTTCTATTTTGTTTCAAAAAGGCAATTTATTTATGCACGTTGCCTGACAGGTTCAGCCTGTGATTGCAGTACTTTCACCTTTACCATCACATTAATTACAGTGGACATCTGGTGTCATTCCACACTCACCATACTTTGGGACTTGGTATTCCTACATCATTTGTCATCACTTCTCTTCATAGAGCATAAATAATTTCTACCCATTTTCAGTTTCTAATTTTAATGTCATGCAACATCAAAATTGGACTAATTTTTCTTTAAGTTTTCTTAATTACCTGTGGATGCTTCTTTTAAAGCATGTCATTTTTACAGCAAGCATTCTATACATCAGGAACATTTTAGTTTTGTTCCCACCTAATAAGAAATACCATGACTGTCCATGACATTGAAACTTTATAGAAGAGGTGGAAAGTCACGCACACACACACACACACACACACACACACACACACACACTCATAGAGAGAGATTTAAAAAATTGTGTAAACCTGTAAATTTTGTTGGATATTTGATAAAATCTATTTTACCCCAATTTGTGAATCCACTCAGCTAGTAAGAAATGTACTCTGTTGAAAGAGGGGGCAGAAACATTGTTAGAGCCAGAGGAAGTGGACGATCACAAGGAAACACAATTTTCCAGGCATCTTGTCAGTTATTTATATGAACTCACAGCAATGGTGACAACATGCAGAAGTCTTATGCAACACAAACCAGACAAAAGTCCCAGAATAGATATAGGGAAGTGTCTAAGAAATTACAACTCAACCTCAGCAACTTTTGGCAATTGATGGTTTCTGAGAGAGAGAGAGAGAGAGGTTGATGCTTGATGGGCCTACTGAATGGATACATATTAAAAGACATCATTTGTAGACACAAATAGGACTCTATAGGCTGCAATATATATGTTCATGAATTTATGAATACATTAAATTAGTTGAGGGAAGTTGTGGGTAGAGGGGATTATTTAAATACTATCAAACTATATTGTATGAAGATCACAAAATTTCAATTAAAAATAAAGTTTTCTTTATCATTTATCTTTAAAGCATACTTTAGAATTTTAAGTTTATATAGCTTATGAAATTGTTACTAAAGAGTTGCATGAGTAGTGTGGGCAATAGTGATCTGGTGATTTTCATGTTCATAGGAGACTTTGAATCTGCAACTAACAAATGAAAAATTCACTAATTCAAATTGAAAACAAAACTTCAAAATGAATCTCAACTATTAGCTAAAATTAGAACTAAAGTTAGAATGCAAAAATTTCAAATACCCTTATTAAGGCAAAAATTTATTTATATTTTATTTTAAATACAGGAAAACAATTTACAAATATGTGCCTAATAACACTTTATTAAAATACAAGAATATAAACAATCTTCCAGGAACAATTGAAGAATAATATTTATGTTGATGTGTAACTCACATATTGTGCATAACAAATAGAATAATGCACAAAAATATAGTAGTACACCATGCTATTATCAATACTAGAATGTTTGTTGTGTTGAGTAGTAGTTTTCCATGAATAAAGCTTATTTTCTAAAAGGAACTGCAATTGAAACTGATGCTTTCTATATGCTGATTTAGAATACAATGGTTAGGAAGCTTTGCAAGCCAGGAAAGATAATTGTCCCACTGGATACAAAGTGTTTTTACACACACATACAGAAACTTACAAAATATAATTCCCAAAATAGTAAAATAATCACTAATTGGAAAACATAAAATTAATACAGGCTGTAGATTTAATACAATATTCAATGAACAAAATGGAAAACTCAGATTCATGAGTGAGTCCAAACTTGGCAGCATCTCACATACTATCAAGTATTTCTGTGACTTTCAACAGTGTAAAAGTAATTGTGCATCTCAGTCAGACTTAAACCAGCAGCCCATAATTGTGTTCATTAACATTGAAACTATTAATCAGGAGTAAACAAAGAGAAAAACTAACTGCATTTTTTTCAGACAATATAGATTGGAATCTCAGTATGATTCTGAAAGGATATAACAACTTAATGTTTATTCTTGCCTTATTTCCATTTTTGAAACTTTTTTTTTTTCTGATAGTGGTACTGTTGCAGCCAGGGTCCCTTTGACCTCCTCCCTATGGAGGCAGGGGATAAGTAGGTGTGAAGTCAATGACACAGACTCTGGGACACTCACTAGGCAATGTGTAAGTGATCTCGTTTATTGTGAACACAGGCATCTACTTTATACCCCCTTCTCTCCTCCCATTGGTCCCTTAGGTCCCGTTGTTGTCCTTCTATTGGAGCTGTAGATGTGTTTTTGGTTTCTGGCTGCCTGGGCAGATTTCTGGTCAGCACCTTCCTGCTCATCAGGAAGCAGGGTGCTGTGCTGTTGGTCTCATGCCTAGCCTCCTACAATCCACCCTTTTTGTTTGAAATTGTTGGCAGTCTCCGGGAGGCAGTGTCTAACTGTCCTCTCAGGTCTTAGGACATTTTTATGAAGCTGTGTCTGTCTTAGGTTGTTCTCCCTACACATGAGCCTTACCAGTCATCTAAGTGTGCATCTAGCCTCATGCCCATCCTGTCTTAGGTTGACTTATTGTGAGAGAATCTTACCTGTCATTGACCACCAGCTTTGACCTAGATGTCCTTCAGAGAGCATGAGATCTGCCAGGGTGGTGGGCTAGCTCTTAGGAGGTGGCATTTAGCCCTAAGCTTTGTTTGTTTTGGTGAACCAGGCTTGGATTACTTCAGTAGGTGGGCCCCTATCAGGATTTCCTAGAATCATGAGGATCTGTAAGGTGGCTTTGTTGGTGGCCTTTTGTCTCCTGATGTGCTGAAAAAGATACTTGAACAGGAGGATTAATACAATAGCTATGCAACCCAAGAGGGCCCAAGTGACCAACAAGGATGGGTCAAAATTTTTCTTTAGATTTTCCCAGATCTGTTCAAAATAAGGAGAGTCAGGGCCTCTGTCATTGCAGGCTTTACGGATCAGGGATAGATCGGACAGCGGTATAGGAATCTAGGGCTGTTGAGCACCATCCCGGCCTAAGTTAACTGCAAAGACATGTGGAGGGCTAGAATGGTCTGGAGAGTAGTCAGGAGACTTAGCAGCATAGGCTGGGGAAGGAGGAGGATGGCAGGGGCCCCAGGGGTTTGTAACACTCCCCAGGGATAAAGTGGGGGGTGGGGGTGGGGTGTCGAAGGGGCTCAGTGGAGAGAGGAAACATCTGTACAACGAGGCAATGAGGCGGGGGGGGTATCATTCCTCACATCCGAATCAACATCTTCTGCCAAGCTGGGTGGTGCCATATTCTGGTCTTGGCAGTGGTCATTAAAAGATTTAAGGATCTCGTCAATAGATCCTGCTTTAATGGAACTGAGGATTCCCAACAAAATAGGGATAAAAGGGGCGGGTGGTGTTTTGCATTCTTGAACCTCCTGCTTCCTTGCTAGGAAGAGAACCCGCATCCACATGTCAGGATCCCACATGATTTCGGGGGAGATCCACGAAGCAAGGACCAAAGCCTCGGTCCAAAAGTCCTCTAGGTAACTGCGTTTAATCCTAATCCCACGGGATTTAAGCAAGGATTTGAGGGCTGAAATTTGTGGCTCTTTGCAGTGGGACAGGAATGCCCATGTTGTGGGAAAGGGGTGGGAAAGGGGGGCACAGACAGACAAAATACACTTGAAAGTAAGAGAAAGGAAGCCGAGCCGAAAAAGGAAATGTTCAGACCAGCCTTACTGACAAGGTGGAAAGGTATTTCACAGTCTCAAGCAATGGGGAGCCTGCCTTCAAATTTAAGAGGCTGGCCACCGCCCTAGGGGCATTTAACTGGTGGTTGCGTCACAGGTTTTGAGAGAAAGGTGGCAAATATCAAAACCAAAAGCAAAAATAGGGAGGAAGAAGAGTGAAAGGTGGTGTTTAGGAACCAGGTATCAGTGTGCTTGGTGGGGGACTTCTGAGGTTCATTAGGCCACAGCCATATGCCCACATGGTGTCTTGGTTGTGAGACACCCTGTCAGAAGGGTGTCTGTGGTTCAGTCTCCTGGATGGTCAGTCCTTATGGGGAGACTCGTACCTAACCAATTTTCAGGATATGTGCCCTATGGACAGAAAAACATGGACAAATGAGAAGAGGAGATAGGCCTCGGTCACTCACCAGACTGAAGGCAAAGAACAAATAACAGAAAGGGGCCTACTTACTGAGAAAACAGCTGAAGGGGACACAGAAGTGTGTCGATCAGAGGAGCGGGAAAGGTCAGGGGTCGGCCACGTTGGGCACCAGATGTTGCAGCCAGGGTCCCTTTGACCTCCTCCCCACGGGGAAAGGGGACAAGTAGGCGTGAAGTCAATGATACAGACTTCCTCCAGGACACTCACTAGGCAATGTGCAATCGAGCTCGTTTATTGTCTCCTTTAAACCCCCTTCCCTCCTCCCATTTTTCCCTTATGTCCTGTTGGTGTCCTTCTATTGGCACTGTGGATGTGGTGTTGGTTTCTAGCTGCCTGGGCAGATTTCCGGTCAGCGCCTTCTTGCTCATCAACAGGAAGCAGGGTGCGCCTGCACTGTTGGTCTCATGCCTAGCCTCCTACAGTGGTACTATTCTAGTTTGTTTTCAAATTCTGTGACAAAGCACTCTCACTAATATCACCTCTTTGGCTTACATCTCCTGGGTTACAGGTCGTTCCTGAGGGAGTCCAAGGCAGGAATTCAGGGGAGGAACCTGGAGCCAGGAGCTAAAAGGTCATAGGGGAACAGTGCTTATTGACTTGGTCCTCTCAACAATCAAGAAAATGCCCCACAGATATGGCTGCTGACCTGTTCAATGGATGCAGTTCCTCAAGTGAGGCTTTCCTCTACCTAGGTGTGTCAAATTGACAAAACTATCCAGCCCGGGTACTTAAAAGAGTGCAGTTATGTTATCATTCATTGGAGAAAAATAAATTCTTCCTTAAAAGAAATCAAATATTGAATGTGGCTGTGATAACAGAAATGTCAACTATGAGGAGTTTGTCTTCAGGGGACTCTAAGAAGCTGACCACAAGGTGATATAGGTAAATTTCAACAGAACAGGTTTTCAATTTGAAATTTAGAGCAAGTATGCTCACAATTAGATCTGTTCTTTGATGATGAAAACAGCTTCAGTACAAGTAGTGAAGCTATATATTACAGATTGTGAGGTGATTATCATTTGTGTCCTTTCTTGTGTCTAAGATTTGGTTTCCATGTTGAAAATGACTACAGGTCCTGCTGAATTAAAACCTTTGAGGAACATAAGGCTTGATGATTTTATGTTTTAAGTTACTCAAGCTGCAGAAGTTTCTATACTTTTTTTCATCCAGACAAAGGTTAACCGCATTGACTATTAATGAAACTTGTGGGGAACAGAC
Source organism: Nannospalax galili (assembly GCF_000622305.1). NCBI lineage: Eukaryota > Metazoa > Chordata > Mammalia > Rodentia > Spalacidae > Nannospalax > Nannospalax galili. The sequence goes on along the minus strand of NW_008346550.1, from coordinate 755,823 downwards.
TCCTCAGAGACTGATGTTCAGGAATTGTTAGGCTTTAACCCAAGTGTATATCTGTCTAAGATATTTTCTATATCAAGTTTGTCACTAGATTTATTAACCTGCAATATTTTCCTGAAGGAATTTGTTTGTTTGCTTGTTTGTTTTTAATTCCATTCATTGATTCTTACTTCTTCCCTGAAACAAAACAATTTGAAAACTTGTCACTGTGAGTAATCCCTTCTGTGATCCCAAACCTTTTCTCCTTGTTGCTTTTAATTAACTAACATGTCAATCAGATTGGCAGGGCTTATGTTTTCACCCATTATCACTGTTTGTATAGACTTTTAGTTTAATCTGTATGTATATTACATCCACCCACCTTGTTGATAAGCCTGGGTTTTTATATATGTGTGAGGGTGGTTAGAATGTGCTTTCTTCCGAAAACCCGATATAAACTTTTCCCAATCTTTCAAAGACCAATACTGCCATCTTAAGGCAAATTAGATTAACTGTTTTTAGGAAACATTTCCTAGTTTGTTATATATTTCAGGTATGTATTTCCTGGTTTTGGATTCTGCTTATAGTCCAACTTAATTTAAGAGAAATATTTGAATACATAATAGTGTTGGTCAGGTTTGTGTGATATTCTCTCAATTTTCTCAAAAAAGTATTTATGACTTCATGATATATTGTAAGTTCATGTATTTATTTAATCTTAATATAATATTTTAATTTCAGTCCTCTCAAAATGATACAGATACCTGATAATTATGTTAATACTTAGGAGTATTCTTAGCCTCAGAGTTTCATTATTGATATTTGAAATTTTATATAGGCATTCAGATGATAGGCAGTATTACAGGTAAATGCCATGCAAAAGTTAGACTCACAGGGAAGCTGAGATTAAGACATTATGGTCAAGGAAACCTCTGGTTCTGCTAGGTGAGGTGGTGCTCAACTATATACCAACATTTGGCTTGTAGAGGCAGGAGAATATGTGAGTTTGATACTAGCTTGTTACATAAGCAAAGTAGAGAGAGAGAGAGAGAGAGAGAGAGAGAGAGAGAGAGAGAATGAATTAGATAATTGATATGCAAAGGCTGTCACCCAACTATTGCCATTTTACCAATGTTGTTATTGTTTGTCTTAAGTCTTTTGCATTCCAGTATGTCCTCTTTTCTAAATCTAACCTTTCTATTTTTAATAAATACCTTATACTCTTAAACTTTCATTTTCAAACATGTCTATAAATATAGTCACATATAC
>NW_008346550.1:743215-754473 GCF_000622305.1 Nannospalax galili | reverse complement strand
AATAGAAGAGGAGATCTAAATACCATCAAATTATATTCAATTAAAAGCTCAAAATCTCAATAAAAATTAAAAAGAAAATTATCCAAGTATTAGTTTTGTTTCATGAGGTCTTTGTAACAAAGTGTGTTGAATTCACCGTCATTATTATACGGGAAATAAATATTCATTAAATCCTAAAAAATTATGTGAGTGTATTAGTATGCATGTGAGTGTAAGGATGTGCATGCCAAGTAACATGTGGAGGTCAGAAGACTACTTCAGATGTTAGCTCACAGCTTACACCTTGATTGAGACAGTCTTTTGTTCAGTAGTATATTTCCCAAGCCAGAAGGCTGGTGAGCTTCCGGGAGTCGGTCTATCTCTGTTTAGCAAATCACAAAAGAAATGCTATGATTACAGACATCAGCTGCCATATGCAAGTATTCATCAGTACTAGGGATTCAGGCTCAGATGCTTGAATGGCACATATTTTATCCACTGAGCCAAATTCATAGCCCAAACTGTGATCATACCTCACATTTGTAATTGCATATAACTCTGAGGCAAAAATAATGAAATCCTTTGGCTTTTTATTACAAATCCTGTGGTATCTTTTTACATGAAAATGCTTGAGCGTACTGACACCACTATATCACTTTGTTTGCTTCTAATTATTCCATGTTTTCAATGTTTTCAGCATAAATCATATTGACATTCCCTGAACATATCATATTTCCCTTTTCTCACTTTCTTTGTATTACTGTTTCCAATACCTTAAACAAACTCTGAATTACCTAAGTGCTGCAGGAAACCTTGTTGGTGCTTTATAATATTGGCCATTTCTGCTATGTAATTTTCTGGTTTTAGAGACAAACCAGTTAATTTCTTTCAGATCTATGAGTTTTTTATACATTTCATCTCTATATCACTATAGCATAAGTAATCAGATAATGAAATTAGCTTTGTTATGAAAAACAGTGAATATTTTTCATATTTGAACTTTTTTTATATTTACCTTTGCAATTTCTTAGCTATGACACTGAATGTATGTTAAAACATATTATACAAACTTGAATTTTACTACTTTGATTTTCTATATTAATCTAGAAAAAATTATTAATTTCTTTAAATTTCTGCTCCAGTAAGCAAAGAATGAGGTAGCAGTTTTCTCAATGATGTCACATGGTGGTCAATTTATAACCATAATCTGAAGTTAGCGTAAATAAACTTTTACTTTCAACTCACTAATAATCATCAACCCTTACAACTTCTCATTGCTGACATCTTCAGAATGCTGTTCCTCATGACCCTATTTTCCCTTGAGACCTTTCATCACCACCACGTCATCATCATCCTATGTGTGAATTTTTCTAAAAGTTCTAGCACTGTCAGTAATACTTTTAAAAATAGTTGTATGCACACATTTGTGGGTGTATTGTACATGTGTGTTTGTGCTTGCGCACACACAGAAGAGTGTATGTACATGTATGTGTGTATGTACGGAGAACAGAGGTTAACCTTGGGTGCTTTCATCTATTGCTCTCCCCCTTTCCTTTAAGGACAGTGTCTGTTTCTGGAGCTAGTGTTCATCCGTTGGCTAGGTTGACTGACCCAATAGCACAGGGGTCCACCAGTCTCTGTTCTCCCCAGTACTAGCGTTTGACAATATTTTGCATTTGTGCTAGATATTTGAAGTCAATTTGTTAAGCTTGCAAATCAACACTTCACTGAGTTGACAGCCTTTCACCAGCCCTTGAAATACTTTTGATAAAGTAAGTTGTTTTCTTCCCAGTGGAGTTCTTGCAACATCTGTTTTATGCTTAGAATCCTGTGACAGTGCATAAATGCTTACATATCTAACCACAAAAGCGTTATTTTAAGAGCCAATATTTCAAAATATGAACTTAACTTGAGCTGCTAATCATAAATGATACAATATTCTCAGCATTTTACATTATTCTTGATATATTTCCCTGATAGTTCTTATATTCCCAGTACTTATTGATGATATTACCTGTGATGTTTACCAGTATTTATGATAGGATATAATTTATGTCTTCTTAAAGTGTATGGAACTCTTAATTTTTGCTATAAGACTTATTTATTTCAATATTTCCTACTGTTATTTATGTGCATATATATTTTTTCTTTTTATTAAACATAATTTAGTATTTTATAGTAGGTTATTAGCATTAAAACTTGTATATGAGATCTGTACACAGTCTGTTCAAATTAAACAACACATTAGAAATAATATAAAGTAATGCAAATTAAAATAGAATGTAATCCAAGTGTGGTGCCACATGCCTGATTCCTGTCACACCAGCACTTAAGAGTCTAATGCATTAGAGTCAAGAGTTTAAGGTTAGCTATGATTACATAAAATGTTTTCTCAAATAAACAAATGCATAAGCATATAATATATTTATTATAAGTAAAATATAGAACATTTAGCTTAAATATATTAACCATGAATATATATTAATTATAATGCTAGATAACAAGAAAGTCGAAACGATTAAGCAGCTAATTACATGAGTTCTGGGGATGAAAAATAAGTTCATATATGTGAATGGATTAATTTACTCTTTTCTGGAAGAAATGGTCTGACCACAAGAAGAGATAAACACATAAAAGGAGCCAAAATTCACATGGAAAGGTTTGAATTTCCATACAAATTCTCCAAGTCAAACCTCTATTGCAAACATTTATTCTCCACCTTATCATGAGAAACAGAGGAATAAAATATGACAAGCTAAGTTTGAGAAATAACCTCAAGATGATCATTGTGCCTCATGACACCCAGGGTGTTGTAAGATTCTCTAAGATATGGAAGTACTTTATTTTTAAAACACTTAGATAATAGCAAAATAGTTCATAGTGCTATTAAAAACTGTGAGATCTGTGATTATTAAAAATATTTCATTCTGACAAAGGTAAATGCCTTACAAATAAATTAGAGGCCAGTAAATTAAAGATATCAATAAATTTTATCCACAGTCCTGATCCATAAAACTCCTTCTCCAGTCTAAATATTATAAATAGAATTTATAATCACTCTAGCAGGCTCACTTACATGATGATTAGTCACAAATCATTCAAAATTCATTAAAAATCATATTCTTATTTGGAGAGCTGATTGTGAACTTAGATGCAACATATTTTGTCTATCTGATTTTTGTGGAGTCAGACCGAACTACTGAGAACATGCTTTAAAATGAACCATACAGAGTACCATGGTAGAATGTGGATAACCATGTCAGTTAATAGGAATTTATCATCAAAACAGCTTTGACATAATCCTCATTATCTTTTCCATTCTAATCCCTTTCCTGCAATCTGTCTAAATACTATATGTCCATGTGGACAGGATTGTTTAATATATTCAGAATTTTTGAATGTAGAATTGAATTTCAGCTGTCTTGAGATATATTTTTCTCACATATCTTCAAGTTTTTGGTATGCCACACTCTCAGAAACTATCTTGCATAATGTTAGCTCATAGGTGAAAATCAAATAAGCATTAAAAATCTATGGGAAATAATGGTGATTCCTCTAGAAATGGTAAACTGATTTTTGTCTTAGTTGTGGTCTGTTATTGGAATGTGATGTTTTGATTTCAACTTTTATCATTGATATTTTCTGTGCATTTTGAGGCCATTCACCTATATTTTGGGGTACCTGGCTCCACCAATTAATCTCTGACATTTTCAAGATCATAAAATAAATTTCCATAAGGGTCACAGTAAAGTATGATATTTATTTTAAGATGAATCATTGTATAACAAATTTGTGTATTTCTAGGTTTTAGTTAAGGCAATGAATATTCCACTTATCAAACCAGTATTAGGAAATAATATTTAATATCATCACATCTCCTATCTTCATTTGGTAGAATAATAGTAAAAGTAAAAAGTTTTAATGACTTTTACAATATGGACATGGTCTGGACAAAGAGTTTTACCCAGCCTTACAACCAAAATATTATTTTTGTAATGAAAACAAACTCACTAAGCCATGTTACTTGGCTCCTCTTGTGAGTTGGGCATGCAGTATACACTTCGAGATCCTTCCTTGTCCTCGACCCAACAGAGTGTATATTCAAATATGTGTATGCGTATTTTTACATATCAAAGCACTGCAAACAGTGCGCTTTTCTCATTGCAAACAATGAAAGAAATTAAGAATACTCTGTAGTTTTTTGGAGTAGTCTAGGTTTAAGTAACAAAGGGCAAGATTTTTGATAGGGTAAGAGTAGGTCTGACTTCTACTTTTTGTTTCATGCTGGGGATATTATTTCAATAAAGAATGAGCAAAGCCTTTTTTTCTGAGAGCACAGTTCCAAGACAACTGAAGGAACAGTATCTACTCTTGGCCTTAAAATCCATGCTAAGAGTCAGTCTGATTCTTAATTAAGGTGTTAACCATAATGTGGCTTAGAAATGCTGCATTATAGCTCCTATTTCCTGAAATAGGATTGAAGGTACTTTTATTTAATTTATGAACATGTGAAGTGATACAGTTTTCCCATAAATTTTATGGCATTTTTGTGCATTGCAAATAATAGATCTTAATCAAGTTTCCCCCCACACACACCACCAGATTCCATGTATACTGTCATATATGTTCAATTTAATCTGTTTTTTTGCAGGTTGGTGTCAACCTTCTATCACCACTTCCTGAGAAAGATGTGATGTCAAGATATTGCAGTAAAATCTATTGAAAACATTAAGAGCCAGCTATACACAATGTCATTATATTATCTTACCCCATGTGTGATTTTTTTAGTTCTTAATTGGTATAGCTGCATAATATTATTTATTTAGACTATGATTTATTTTGGAGAATAAATTTCTATTATTTTTATCATGCTGTTTTTATTAGGCATTTTTTATAAAAATTAAAGGTTAGCATGCTAAAATCGTATCATCTTAGAACTTTATTAAGCTTTCTCAAATTCATGAGTTCATGTAGATAGAGCTCGCATATCCTTAAAATTCTGTTTTCTTGTATAGAAGCTGGCAATATGAAAATGCTCACTTGGAAATCTATTATTATGACCTTTATATTATCTAAAAATATTAGTTTTATCATTAAGATAAGATGTTATATTAAACTGTAATAAGAAGGAAGAATAGGCAGAACTATTAGAAATAAATGTGTTTGGAAATTGAGATAATTTTCATATCAAAAATTTTACAGTATAGAAGTTGTAAATATAACTAAGGTAATTTTTGCTCATAATGCAAGCAACATACACTGTTCCAAATTCATTTTATCCCTTTTAAGAGCTTCCATTTATAAAATGTTCTGAATTTAAAAACAATGTCAGCAGAATTGATTCACATTTGATGCCAATAAGGACAGCATATATTTTCCATAAAATTGCTTTGCCTTATAATATAAAGAAAGAGGTGTTACTTAGGGAACACCCTATGGTCTAAATTATGCCACCATAATAAACTCATTTCAGAAAATGACAGAAAAAAATTGGTAAACATGAATTTTGGTATTTTGTCTTATTAAAGAAAAATCCTGAACATATCAAAGCTGAAATATTTTAAAGTAATCAAGGTGAAAGCTTTCTTACTTGTTCACACTCATTCTGTTTGAGTGTTAACAAAGGTGTAGCTTTTGCATAACTAAAAGCTTAATATTGCTTTAAGTTAATGTGAATTCACGGTTCTTTGTTTTAAATGTTTGTATTGCATGCATGTATGTAAGTGTACCTGTGTCATGCAGTGACCACGTCGGTTACAAGATGGAGTCAGATCCTTTGGAATTCTAGTTAAGGAGAGTTGTTAGCAGCCACGTAGGTACTGGGATTTGAACCCAAGTCCTCTGCAAGAGTAGTCAGTGCTCTTAACTGATAAGCCATTTCTCCAGTCTCACAGTTGTTCTTGAAATGAGATATTTACACATACCTAGAGGCATGGCTAAATGGAAGAGTAAGAGGCTCACATGATTTGGAGAAAATTTGGCATAACTTGTAATCTGTAAAACCTGAGGTGATTCTTCTGTGTATTTCACTTGTCTTTCAGTGAAGAAGGATCTATGGTACATTCTTTAATTCTCTTTTAAGTCTCCAATTCATGAATATCTACCTCATAAATACTAGTGTTTTAACAGATCATATTATAGTCTGTTTCAGAAATTGTCTCCTGAATACAATGGTTCTAATACTTTTATTTATTACTACAACTTAGTACCATGTAACATGATTATGAAAGATGTTCTTTTTCTTGAAGTATGTATTAAGTGTCTCCTTATAGATAATATAATAAAGCACAAATTAAAATGTTGTACAACTATGCAAATACAGGGTAGAATGTTTAAACCTAAGAGTCATTAATAAGAAATTCAATCTTTTTATAAGATTGCTTAGTAATTTAAGGCACTAATTTCAAAATATAGCAAAACAGAATTCCATTATTCTATTATAGGACAGATATGTGTATCAAAGGGAAGACAGGTTTATATTTTGTTTTGTTTGTTTGTTTATGTTTTGAAAAACCAAGCATTTAATGAACCCACAGATCTCTGTAAATTTGTACATAAAATATATGTTGTTTTTTTACAATGGAAGCACTTGACCAAGGAAATATTAGAAGACATGGCTGAACAGTTAATACCAAAATAAACTTAAAACAGATTGAAATTATTCAAGTCTGTAAACACAGAATATATTCTAAATTATTTTTTAGCTGTAATAATTATGGCAATTTTAATTTCATTTATTACCATGTAATTTCACTCATATATGTGAATTATTAAGAAGAGGTATGGGACCAGACTGATGGTTAACAGTTTAGAGCACTGGCTCTTTCAGAAGACCCCGGTTCAAGTTTCAGCACCCACATAACAATCACAACCATCTGTAAGTTCGGTTCTAAGGGATTTGATACCTTTTTATCACCTCCGTGGACCTTACATTTCATGGGTGCACTTACATACGTGAGGCGTAACACTCATACACTCATACATATAAAATAAAATAAATAAATACAAATTATTAATAACAGAAGAAATTTATTATAAACTGGGTTTATGATCCTGGTTCTGTTGAGGAACCACTCATCCACAGCATATTTTTCTCCAGAGGGAGGGTAAATAAAATGATATATTTGTTTTAAATAACCTTTGTTTATTCATTGCCTCTATTTAGAGTTTAATAATTGGGGTTATCACTGTGAATATTTTAGGCTTTTGTTTTTAGAAGCAAAATGGTCAAGACAATCACAGAGTTCAAATTAAAAGTTAATTTGATGCTCACACCACAAGAGGAAAAATAAATAATAACATATAATTCCTTTTATTTCAAAGGCTTAGAATGAATGAACAGGGCAGAGAATCATAGAATATGATAAGTTTACAATTTTTTGACACTTCTGCATAAAAATCATGGCCTTTTCACTTATGTGCAATTCATTAGCAAAAACAAACATCCTCTTTTTTTTTTTTTTTTTAAAAAAAAAAAAAAAAAAAAAAAAAAAAAAAAAAAAACACGTAAGAAGTAACTTTCACGGGGACCGTTGGAGTGGTTAAACTGTAACCCTCTAAGACAAGGCTTGAAGGTATTGAAGGAGAACACTGATGGATTTCATAATTGTAACTGAAAAATATGTGGTATGAAACTTGAAATGAATTGAGAATGTCTCCAATTATGTGACTAATGTGTGGACCCGTGACACTTTCGGTCATTCCAATGTTACTGCCCCATTTTAAAGCAGTGAAATCTGAACAACTGGGGATAGAGCTTGGCATTTTTACATTCCTTATATAATTCTAATATATGTTCCTAATAACAGCAATATTTATAGCATATTTGGCATAATCTCCTACATTTATTTAGGTGGTTATGACTGTATTTTTTTTTATGACAGGTACCGTTTCTGTTCGTGAGTAGCTCATAAATTAAACTTTTCTGGTAGACAAATCTAGATTTTCGGTATAAAGTTACTGGGACCAGCCAAGAAGGGAGAACAAAAATCTGGGTCAGAGGCACAATGGAAAAGAAAGGACAACTGTCAGGGATATTTGCTCAAAATATTAATGATACACTGCCTATTTTCACTGAGAAACGATCAGGTCACCACTCTAGTTTTACTTCTTAGCATTCTATGTGAAAATACATTGTATCTTAAAGTAGTCCTTAAGGTCTCCTGAAGTTTATTAATTCATTAATAACATCAACCAGTAATCCAATTGCTTACTTTTAAAGCCAGTGAAAAGCAAGGACTTGAAGATTATTATCAGCAGCTAAATATTTCTTTGAGCTAAGATGAAGAATAATTTAAATCAGAAAAAAATGTATAGAGTAGATTTTCTGTGTCAAAAGAGTTGGAAAAAGATTATATCTTCTAATTATGTAAAATTTGTATTTAATTGGATGTGAATACTGCATTTCCATTTTGGAAATAAATGTCACTAATTGCAAGTAATAAATTATGATATATGATATATTTTAATTGTATTTCACACTAACAATTACTTAGAATTAATTTTTCCTGAAACTATCATTTTGTGATTGTATTGCTTAAAAGACAGTCTCTAATTATGTTTAACAAAGGAAATGTTTTAGTAGCATATTTTGTATCTTGGAATAAGACAATTCATTTTTTAATTTTTTCCCCTAGGTTTATGATTTTGATATATGTTTACCACTCTAACGCCCATGCATTAATGGAAAGAACAATAAATTTTTCTGCAATGAAAATTTTGTCTTAGTTCTTAATGAATATTCTTAAGAGACATTATTCATTCTTAACGCTAAATAAAAATACAGTATTTTTCTTTTAATTACTTATATATTAAAAATACCCCCCAAATTTAACTGTCACACTACACATACAAAAATTCAAAAAGTACCTAATAAATACTAAAATTTACATTTCTAATTTTATTTTTTTAATATTTTGTTTATAATTTTATGTTTATGCATGTATTGCCTTCATGTAGGTAAGTTCACCCATGTCGTGCAACACCGGTGGAAGACAGAAGAGGCTGTTGGATCCCCTGAAACTGGAGTTGCAAACAGTTGTTAGCTATCACGTGGGTGCTGGAATTTGAACTCAAGTCTTCTGCAAGAAGAGTCAATGTTCTTAACCGCTCAGCCATCTCTCCAGCCCCCTACATTTCTAATTTTAATGACATTTAAAGAGAATGTTTATCTTCTATATCTTCAACAGATATGGCACAATACTTATGGCACAGTATTATTTTGACAATGAGATAAACCTTCAGCATAATACTTAACATTTAATAAATGTTGGGAAATTTCTACGTTTACTATCAAAGACTTTCATTGAAAATAATATTCATTTTAAAATTTCATCCTTATTTTTCATTATAAATTTAGAGGCTTAAAAGATTTTACAGAATGTTCAACCTTTACTCATAACAATCAATTTCACGAACTCAGGTGGAAAAGTTCCATATGAGTAAGCTCACTGCTATTGAGATTTGAAAGGATATGTGACCTGTAAATGTTATCAGAAACAGTAAGTCCATTTGACAAATGGCCTAATCACTCCACTCTAGATCAACACATTTTTCTTGTTATAATAAAATGTGTCTTCTAAGACTGCATATAGATTTAACTTTCCTGAAATTCTAAAAAGAAAAAAAAAAAAAAACGTAGGTACTTTATAACTAGCTTTGTCCTGGAAAACTGTTCCACAAGGTAAATGCTCACCCTATTTTCCTGCATGCCACACAAAAGTCACTTTCAAGGTTCAGAGAATAACTATTCTTTGGTTCCTTTGTGACAACTGTCAGTTTTTGAAAATGCACAAACCTTCCTTACGTTGAAAGGAAACACAGAGCATTCAATACTGGAGGTCAGCTCAGCATTAGGAAGCTATTTAAAAACATGGTCATATTTGCCCTGGTATCTGTCACAGAGCTGACTTGGGAGGAAAACCTTACTCCACTAGAACTTCAAATGTCCAAAACTTTTTAAAAAATAGAATATCATCGATTTTCACAGAAGTAAACCTAAATTTTTCAGTAAAAGTAATTTTATAAAATTAAGTGAAATTCTACGGCTGTCAGTGATGACTACTAATTAGGGCACTCTTTCTTTTATTGTTAAACCCCCCCCACCCCCATGAACTGAACTGTCTTCTTTTCAAGCTTAATTTTGTCCTCCTCTTTTAAGTCATTACTGCAAGTTTGGTGTAGATGGTGACCCTTTTTTTTTATAAATCAATATTATCACTTGTAAATTGTAGCTTATTATCATACGATTGCATTTTTGTAATTTTATCTGCTCATTTTTGTAATAGTATATAAAGTGCTAATAAAAATTATGCTATGAAATATATGTGAAACGATGCAAATTTCTTCTAAACTTTGTCTGAAGATCATATCCATTGAAAATGGTGGACACAATGGCTTAAATCTTTATTATGTCACTGGCATATGGCATTTTCGTTATACAGTTAAAGAAATGCAATTATTTTTTAATAGCAATACGCACACCAAGTTGATATTACCCAGATGCTAATAGTTTAATGTTCCCTGCAATTATAAATTATGCTAATTTAATATGGTGTCAATTTTTAGTTCCAATTTTTTCTGAGTCTAAATAATTAAAATCGTTGACCAGCATATACTTACATATGATTAAAACATTTGAAGAAGCTGTAAATAAGTCACCTTGTGCTAGTCATACATCCATAAGTACTTACAGATACATTATTCCGAACTCAAAGAAAAAATTAAAGTGAAAGAACTTCCCAAAGTAAATGTATGTGTTATTTGGTTGGGTAAAAGAATGCATATATTAAGTAGTTGTAAGTTTTAAGCTGGGTTAACAATGTCTAGGCCAAAGTACTGTGTGTGATAAGGTATCAGTACACTTGATAATAATTTAGGGAGAGGTGTCAGTAAAGTGATATATTTTATATCATATGCCTGTTGTACTTAAAATTGCTTGCAAAGGCAAAATGCTACAAAGCTCAAGCACTGTATCCTCCCTACTGTACATTTATTCTTCTGGAAATATTAGTCCTAAATTGCAATGTATAACTTCAGTACAATACACCTTATCAGTTTCCATACAGGTTTTTCATACACTTGTTAGACAGAACTCTGTGAAATCAAATACCCTGTTTTGTTTTTGTTTCTCCAGGACCAAAGTACCAGAAAAATTAGCACTCCACAACAGATGATTAAATGATTAAATGAAGATTTAGTATATAAACTTCTGATAGTTTCAGCTAGAAACTTTCCATTTAAACATTTTCTTAAAACAGTGCTTCTTGCATTGTAATGAA
>NW_008346550.1:736903-742828 GCF_000622305.1 Nannospalax galili | reverse complement strand
TTAAAATTATACAATAGTGTTTAAATTATATTGTATAAAACATTAAAATTAAATGAAAATATAAATAATAATCAGCATAATAAAATTATTATTTTTAAGATAGTTAACATTTTTCATAAATTAAAGGTTAAGATAGTTTTATTGCTTGTGTTGTTTTCTTTATGTATTTTTTTGTGTTAAAGAGCAAGTGAAATTTTTTATCTAATTTCTCCAATTTGCATATTGCAATTCCCTGAGCAAAGAGATTTAAAACTTAGTAAATACAGTGGTCAGAATTATCCATTTTGCCTAGATAGAATGCTTTCAAAGTAATTTCATTAACAGACACATAAAATATATGTTATATGTGACAGTATTAGTAGTTTATGTTGCTGATGTAGAACAAATAATATTTATAGTAATGATTACAATTATTAAGCAATCCTAGTCCAATGTTTTGTAGTCATCTTTACTTAAAATTTTTATGTTTGGAGTCATTTATCTTAGGTATATACAATAATTAACTGGTTTATTCAGATTTTAAGGAACAATGTACCATAATACACAGTTTAGTGACAACATAAATGGGCTGGGGATGCAGCTCAGTAGAGTGCTTTCAAACCAACAGTGAGCCTTCTGTACAAACTCATCTTTGCATAAATGGGCTGACATATTTATAATCCAGCACTCTAGAAGTAAAGATAAGGGGATCAGAAATTCGTGGTCATCTCCAGTTACATAGTGAGTTTGAAGTCTTTCTGGGCTACATGAGACAGTGATTTGAAAATTTTTCATTAAATTTTTAAAGACAGACAAAAATGGTACAATTAAGAGGAAATAGGATTTTCACAGGGCTTAAACTCTTCTTACAACAATGAAATAAGGAAGATTTTCTTTTTTTATCATTGGAAGAAAAGTACATTTAGTCTCTGCTGTTGCTATGTTCTTTTTCAATATCTTGAAGCAAACTATTTGACCTTCCAGAGTTGAAGTGTCCATCTGTACCTAAGAACAGAGGACAGTGATTCACTTAACTTGGGAGAACTGAAGAATATAAATGTAACGTATTTGAAGTGTTGAATGCAGAGTATATAACCTGATACTATTTGTCTACACAACAAAGCATAAACACCAGGATGATGAAAAATAGAAACAGGAAAAGAGGTAATAAGAGAAACATCAGGACTACCCAGTGTCAGCTACTCTTCTGATGATGTGTTTACAGTCTAATTGTCAATTATTGTTATTATCCAGACTCATGGTAATAATTTTTAATTTTGTACTAAAAATAAATCTATTCTAGTTCAGAGAATATTGCCACAGACATTATGTCATATAATGTAGATACCAAAAAAAGTATTCCAATTAATAAGGTATAATGCAATATATCAATATTTCCTGTCAGCAGAGTAGTCTAAAATATCTTAGAATTGTTCTTCCTTATGAATTCTCTGGGTAAAAAAGGATTAAAATGATTAGTTATTCTTATCAGTGCCATAATCAACTAATGTTGGTAGTTAGGCCACAAGGGGCTAAAATCCCACCAAGTCACTGTGTATGTCACATAATGACCTGAACACATTACCCCAATTTTCAATGTGAAAACATACATATAATTTTATTATAATTTTAAAGTATGAAAGTAAATGAGAAAAAGAGACACCTGAATTTAGATTTTGTTATTTTGAAACAAAAGCAACTGTATTATGCTGAGAAAACAACCATCTTCAATAGTAGCACAGGTATTTATGAGTGTACCTTCATTTGATCTTTGCTATCTCTGAAAGATTTTCTAAATATTTTATTTATTATTTTTATTTTATGTGTACACGTGTATTGCCTGCATGTAAGTAAGTGCACTGTGTGGTGCAATGCCCGCGGAGGAGAGAAGAGCCAGTTGGATCCCCTGGAACTGGAGTTATGAACAGCTGTTAGCTGCCATGTGGATGCTGGTATTCAAACCCGAGTCTTCTGCAAGAACAGCTAGTGTTCTTAACCGCTGAGCCATCTCTCCAGCCCCTGAAACATTATTTTTTTTTATATTCAACTATATGATAATCTTAAATATAAGCTATGATTGTTAACTATCATTTTCAGATCCTTAAGACTGAATTTTATTATAAAATATATTTTAATGAACATAAAATGTCTTAAGAATAAAATTAGAGCTAGAGAGATGGGGATTAGATATATAGATCAGTGGTTAAGAGCATTCACTGCTTTGCAGAGGACCCAAATCAAGTTCCCAGAAACCTCATTGGATGGGTCACAACTGCCTACACTCTCTATAGGGAATCCAGTATCTCTAGCTAGTATGAGAACCTGCTTTCAGGTACATATAGCCACACACAGACACACATAACTAAAGAATATAAAATAAACCTTTAACAATAAGGTAATGATTTCATCTATTTATTAAATGTTTTTACATAAATTATATCAGGTGACCATAAAGATATTGCTATCCCAGTGTGGAGCTGTGTGTCTATAAATGTAGCACTAGGAAGTTTGAAGCAGGATGATCTCAAATAAAGTTTGAGGCCAGGATAGACAAAATAGGAGATTAGGAACTTATTCATTAATCATGTCTCCATATAAAGAAAAGTTACAAACATTTATAAACCCCAATACACAGTAATTTATAAATTTACATGTTAGGATACCTATATTTAATTCAATTTCATGAGAGACTTTACTTTTTGGTCATTTTTAGGGGTGCTTGATAAGTAAGCTTGGTAATAAGTATGAACCCCATTCAAGACAATTCACATTATTATCTACAAAGGTAAAATAATTTCTTTCTCTCTAAGTCAGGCACTATATATTATCTTTAACAAAATCAATATCCTTTCTTATTTCAAAAAGTGGCTTTTATATTCATATAGGTCTTGTGGAGAGAATCTGATTCCTCGAACTCTTAGAACGGTTATCCCCTCATGGTCATAACAATGATGGAAGGTGTTTCAGAACAGTGAAGTGATCAGTTCCTTCTTTTCATTGCTTTAATATTGAGAAAATGAGCAGAGGAGAATTTCAGAGTTGAAATAAGAAAGATAAAACTGTCTCAAATAACTAAAATGAATAAAGAGTTGAAGAATTAAAGAAAAATGAAATAAAGTACAAAATGTTATAATACACACAAATATATATTACATATAAATCAAAATAATAATACATAATTGATGCAATATCACTGATAACATTATTCTTTATTCACCCATGATTTCAACACAGATGCATCAATTTAATAATCTGAAGTACATATTCTAGGAATATTTTTGAACATGTACACAGTATATTTTCATAACTTTTGTTATCCATTGGACAACACTAGAAGAATAAATGAGAGGAATATAACAAAAATCAGTGTCATTTTTATCAACTAAGATATATCATGTGAGATGAACTCAGTTATCACATTGAAATGTTTGCTTAAAATATAATTTTAACATTTAAATAGATGGATGATCATTTCTTTCACGATGTTAAAAATAGCAGGATAAAATGTCATCTAACTGGTTACATTTTTTTAAAGGATAAAAGAACTGCATGTACTTTTTTCTCTATGCCTGTGCCACACTTATTTTATTTTTATAGTGACAGTTAAAGTGCACACTCTATAACCTTCATCCACATACGTTTCTGTTTTCCCAACATATCACCTTCCTCTGAAAAACAAATAAAGCCCCTAGGATGGTTTAACAAGATAATTAGGCTCTGTTTCACTGGTAGTACATCCATTTGAACACTCATGTCACTAGCATCCACTATTAAACATTCCGTCAGAATAGATTAAGTGCTGCATTGCATTTCCAAATGCATATTCCTGCTTGCTTAGTGGAATAAATAGAGACCAATTCATAAAATTAGAGAAGGTCTTTGCTCACAGGCTGTACTTTAGGATAGTGCAGATGATTTTGATATTGCTGTGCTTAGTATTGATAATTGAAATGCAATTCACATCTGTCTTTCCGGTTCCAAATAATTTTATTGCTATTTTATTTAGTTGGTCCAGTTGCTCTGTGCTGTTATTAGATTATATCTTGTTCAATGCATCTTATTTACAACCAACTAATCATATTGGAATATGAGCATAGTGAAGGTTACATAAATGTTGAAAATAAAACCTGAAACCATTCTATAGACTGCTCTGGTAGCAAACTCCAGAGCTAAAAAGGAAACAAAATACAGTTTATTTATGATCAACAAGAAAAACTGTTAAAATATTTATACTGTTCATCAAAATCTGCTCATTTTGAAAATCAAAATCCGCATAAAATGATATTAAAATTCTTCCCAGGAATTAACATTATTCCTTTAGTTACCATCACAAATACTAAAGAAGTATGCATTGGTTTTGAAAAGATATCACTACCTTTCCTTTTATATATTTAATTCGCTTTTCATAAAAAACTTAAGGGGCCTTGCAGTAAGGAGCTGCCAATTGTACTGTGTATCAAACAGCATATTTTAGGTACAGAAACAGTGTAAAATTTTTTTCTTCATATTAATCTATTTTTCTGCTAACTTGCATTGCTAAAAGAACTCATTGTCAAATTTATATTATCATTTTATTTTCATAATATATTCAGTAAAAATACTTTTTCATATTATAATGAAGTCTTGTTTTTATAAATGATTATGACCTCCAATAAACAACTTTATTACACAAAGTAAAAATAAGAAACAACATCATTTCAAGGTATTCTAATAAACACAATTTAAACTGTATGAATTTGTCTGTTGTATGACTGTTCACATAATGTTTGGCTCCTATCCTGTATTTCAGGCAATGGGCTTTTCCTGTAGCCAAAGAATCTTTTCTCTATGGGGCTTTGAACTTAGGTCTTCTCAGAAGAAGCAGCAGATCTATGTTTGTGCATGCTTCTAATTCAGAATTTCCATAGAATCCTTTTCTGTTTTTGAAAAGCTGATTAAAAGTGGCTAGTAATTCTTTTAATAATTATGTGTTTTAATCTATCATGCTTGGAGATCTGCTATGAAACAAAGAAGAACTTTTGTCTTTCTTGAGTTCTTCATTTAATAATGGTAGATAAAATAATGTTTAAAAAGTTACCAAACAAAGCATCAAATGCTAGTTGCTATGTGAGCATCAGCAACAGAGGCAGAGATTTTAGAGGAAAGAGCAAAGTGAACTATTATGATTGGGAAGAATGTCCAGGATATTGTCACATTGACCTAAACTATAAATGATAAATGGATTTTTTGTGGGTTACAGTAACAAAAGGGAGGCAGCATTTGATTCAGAGATAGCAACATAATTCTTTTGACTTAAATTATTGATAACAGGTTAGCAGCTAAGACTCAAAAGAGTATTCTACAGAAGAAAGGTGCTTTCACCATCAAAAAGAAAAGGATGGAATTCTAGACATCTCAAGTGATCTTAATTGTGAGCAAGTTGAAAAGTATCAACTAACTGGAGAACTCTGAAGCGCCTAACTTGTGTGGGTTAGGATCATTTCTAATAATTGCAAGGCCTCCAGACTAAAGGCTCCTCATCATGTTTCTTTTCTGTTTAGCTTTATCACCTGTTAGATTAAGAAGGACTTTGTATTAGATAGCTTCTGTTGTTGTCATATGTCTATTGTATTCTAAAAACGCAGTTCATCATTTATGTCTCAATAGATGGCAATAATTGCAAGGGACAAAACTAATTCATTCAATAAATAGCATTGTGTGCAGAGCATTACTGGTAAGAAATCTCTGGAATTCCACTCTCTGGAGGCATACGTATTCTAACATACACATTAGGAAATAAATGTATGAATTTAAAAAAGCACATAAAGTTAAATTAAAAAAGAATATAACTTATTATAATAATAAACATAAACTATGAACACTTAAAAACGTCTAGTACATAGCATGGGTTCCATAATAGTTGATATTGTAGTCCTTTAAATGAAATATAGACATGATAACTTATAT
>NW_008346550.1:726308-736855 GCF_000622305.1 Nannospalax galili | reverse complement strand
GTTTTCATACCTGTAGAATAGATTCTTGTGTCCTTCAATTAAGTATTTTTTTCTGAAATTAATGGAGAATTAATTTTAAAAAGCTGCAATTACCTTTGAAAAATCTATGTTAAAACAGGTTCAGATTTGTATGTGGTTGCACAATTTAAAAAATATCAATTATTTTTCTGATTCATACAGTGTATTTTCATCATATTGTCTTTCATCTTCCACCTCCTCCCAGATTCACGCCCACCTTCATACCAACCCAACATTTTTCCCATCAAGTCCAATTTGTGCTCAAACACTCTTGAGTAAGGAACCTACACCGGAGCATGGTCGACCTATCGGGGGTCTCACATATAAAGAAAACTGACTTTTCCTCTCCAGGAAGCTATCATATGTCAGTATGTACTTAGCTATCTGTGAGACTTTATGTCCAAATCCTTCATCCTTATTGTTATTTTCTCTGGCTTGAGTTTGGGCAGGTCTTTTGTACATTGTTGCTGTTGCTAGAAATTCATAAATTAAGTGTCTAATAACTGAATAAATAAAATAAAGCAAGGGTCATTATACAATTAGATTTCAAAAGGTATGATAAAACCATTATAATTAAATCAAATGTTGCTGTTACAAAAACAAATATGATGAAAATTATGGTGCAGCTAGAAATATATCTATACACAGATAGTCAATGAAATTTAAACAAATATATTAAGAAAAATTAGTAGGGATCTGATATATATTTAGTACACGTTACCTGAAAAACTGTGAAAATGGTGTTTAATAGAAATGGACCATTATTTTACTTGTGAATGAAAAATTAAGTCAAAATTGCTCAACACCTAAATGTAATTCTTTTTTTTAATTGAGCTTTTTTAATTTCATACATTTCCTACTCAAATCCAAACCCCTCCCCCATCCATGAGTCTCCCTATCCCCCCACAGAACCCTATGCACTCTGCATATGTGCTGAGTCCTAGTCATTCAGGTGTTTGTAGCCAAATGTCCTTCAGTGTAAATGTGTTCACTGGAGTCTAGTCAGCCCATCCAATGATCATATATAAGTCATACTTTCTGTCACCCAGCAGCAAATCAGTCTCAAATAATTCTCTATTTACGGCTAGTCCACCACCTATTTCTCACCTTCCCTTTTGGCCCTTGTTTAATTGAGCTGTCGTGGGTCGTGCACTCAATGCCACTGCTGCCACTGGCTCAGAGGAGTAAGCCTCCAGCAGCCTGGAAGCCTCCATCTCCCTGTGTTCATGAACCAGCCCTGGCTCTTACAATCTTTCTGCCTCCTCTTCTGCAGTGGTCCCTGAGCCGTGGGTGGGTGAGGTTCCATATAAGAGTTCCATCCTACACTCTACAGTCTTGTTCTCCAAAACGTGTCCAATTGTGCCCTTCTGTGTGCATTGTACTCTGATGTACATAGAAGCCTCACTGGAGAGTTGAGTGTTGCATCAGCCCTCTCTCTACTCCTTATTCTGCTATGTTCCATGAGCCTTAGTTGTAGATATTCAACTGCAGATGTGTCACCTAGTACTAGTTATTTCCCAGATGTATGTTTTCTGTGCCTGAATAGATGTGCAACTCTGTAGTAGTCTCCATAATTCTTAAATTTATATTTAATATGTGTTTCTTACATCCACATTCTATTGGGTCTTCTTTTTCTTTAAATATTCTAAAGTAGAATCTAATTAGCTTAATTGTACAGTTTACATTTCCTATTATTGTTATCATTACTAATTCTACCCATTTACTTGTTGGTCTTTATTAATTCTTTATATTCTACTTTTTTTTTTTTCCTTTTTGTGTATTGTGGGATCAAGTTCAGACAGTTGGCTCTATTCCTCTCCTAGTAGCTGCTAATCAGTTTCTTAAGTCTTGCACCAGAAAGAAAAAACAAAACTGCAGTGCCTGTTCTTATCATAGTGTATGTATTCTAATAAGGCCTGTGCCTATTGATTGTAAGCATGAGCATATCTTGCCAGGTGGGTTTCAAAAGGAATAATTTAAAAATAATTTCAAAAAGGAATAATCTGTACATGATAATGGGCTTTAAACTGTGATTCAAAAGGAGTAATCTGTACATGATAATGGGCTTTAAACTGATTCAAGCAGTTATCTTGCTAGAAAGCTAGTGCCTGCTGTCCTGTTTCTTCCTACACATTGCTCTCCATTTAACTATATAATGATTCTTAGAAAAGATTAAACTTGTATTTTGTCTCCCTTTAGTCTTAAAAATAACAGACACTTGGAAACTATATTCTTTACAATCCTAACTGAATAATTTTTGCATTCTCCTTTAAAATCATCATTCCCCAAATATTCAGAGGATGTGCATTCATTTTCCAATTTTTTCTTTAGTTTCACCTAATATATTTATGTTTATATGAACTAACAATTTTTATTTTACAGTTTTTATCTAATTTTTTTTTCTGACAACTTTTTGTTTTGTTTTGAGGAAGTATCTCCCTGTTGCCCCAGCTGGCCTGGAACTAGCTAAGTAAACCAGGTTGGCCTCAATCTCACAGAGATCTGTCTGCCTCTGCCTCCTGAGTTCTGAGATTTAAGACTTGTGACACCATGCCAGGCTCTCCTGAGATTATTAAAGAATACAAATGAAACTGAGAAGAAAATAAAAACTACAGATAACATCAAAGGGAAAAAAGAGTATGGGCCCTGAGGAAGTGGAGTTGACTACAAATCTGATGATTACTATTGTGATTTATTCTAATGTTTTCCGAAGTGATACTCCTCATTGTATATGAAAGAGAGGATATTCATTAACTGATTACTGACACTTATAGTCAGTGTATTTTCTCCATTTAAAGTGTTTATTTAATAATTACATTCAATTTTTTGACATTTGCAATTATATTTCTCAAGTACTTATAGAATATATTTTCCATATCAGAGTCTACACACCTGGAAGTTTTATAACATCAAGATCTATCAAGGAAAATAGATATGATATAGTATTTCCTTGTAGAATAATACAATTTTTGCAAGGAATTATCTGTTTTCTAAAAACCTTTCTAATTGTGAGAATAGAATAAAAAACATTTTCTTTTATAATACTCATTCTGCTTAAACACAAACTTTGTGCACATTGAATTCGACAGTTTTTGAAAAAATATGGCTGGGTGCCATGCTAATTAACTTCATATTTCAAATGGCATAAGATTAGTAATGAACTAATCCTTTTTATAATAGAAATTCAGAATAATAAAATTAAATGATTGTGTAATTGTTTATTTGTGCACCCACTACTTCTCCCTGTGAGAGTCCAATAAATACTTTAATTGATGATTTTTCAGTTTTACTTTTAACATGTTTCTATTCTTATTCTCTTAACTGGTAACTGGTTGCCATGGGCAAGAATATCAGACCTGGAGTTTGCAGGTGTGCAGTATATAACCAACTTTAATTATGATGTGACTTGGAGTTTACTATGAAATATAATTTGATTCTTATGATGAACATGAATGTGAATATTACATAGTGCCTTGTGAAGTGTACTGTTTTAGTTACTGTCTGTAGCTGCGATAAAACACTATGATCAAGGGAATTTAAAGATGGAAGTTGGTTTACAATTCCAAAATGTAATCTATAATTACAATTTTTTTGGGTTACAGTTCCAAAAAGCAAGAGTCCATCATGGGAGGCATGGTGACAGAGGAGGCCGGAGCAGAAAGCTGATCATCAAACAGTCATAGAAAGCAGAGAGAGACAGACTGGAAACAGGCAAATTTATACTCTCAAAGTCTGTTCCTGCTGATGTGCCTCATCCAGCATAGCCACACCTCCTAAAGGCTCCATGACTCTTCCCAAACAGCAACAGAAACTGTGTACCAGGTATGCAAATACTCCAATCCTAAGGGTGATATTATCAATCAAACCACTACAAAAACATTCTTCCTGTATTAATTAATATTTTGGTAACATGCTTGATTTGTAATTCCCTATTTCTATATAATATAACTATAAAAATTCCCTAGCACTTCAGTTTTCAGACTATTCAATAAAATACATGACTTTAATCAGTAGGTACAATATCAAAGAGAATTCTAAGTAATAAAAACTGAGGATACTATAAGATGGAGAAATTGTACAATTTTAAATAAATCAGAAATGCTGAACCTAAGTAATAAAAATATATAATTATGCCTTTTGAATCATAAAATAACCAATTTCAAAAGAAAATACACACACACACACACACACACACACACACACACAAATACCAATGGTAATATAGGTCAATCTTTTGAACTTTGTAAGGGGAATATTTTATTGCTGCCTTATGCCTATTCTAACTCATCTTCCTCCTCCTTCTCCCCGTCATCCTCCTCATCATGCTCCTCCTCTCATCTCCCCACTCCTCCTCCTCTTTCTTCTCTTCTTTTAATTTTTGGTCTGTTTTTGTTTGTTACTGTTGGTTTATTTTGTTTATGTTATTTGATAATAGGGATTGAACTCAGGAACTTGAACATGCAGTGCAAGTATCTAACACTAATCTATTTGCCCAGGCTCTGTGATATTATTTTTATGCTTATACAAACATTTCTCATAAGAGAGGAGATGGTTGGTAAGAATAGAGGATACAGATAAAGTTTAAGTAAGACATTAAAAGTACAATATTGCATTTTAAATCACAGTTTTCACAAAATATAAAACATTGAAATTGTGAGAACTGTGAAAAAATAAAAACTACTATTGGCAATAATTATTTATATTCAATTTTCAGGGCATTGCAGTTTAGAAGTGAGTTTTTAATAAAGAGCACATGAATTTACTAGGGATAAGTGATGAGGAACATAGAGGGGTGTTGGAGAGGAGGGAAATGTGAGTAGATTTGATTAAGATGCATTTTATGCATATAGTAAATACAGAAATAATAAAAAATAATAAATTTTAAAAGTAAAGAGAAAACTTTATTTATATTCATCTGAAAAACAGTGTGTTTTAGGAAAGGACAGGATAAATTAAATATATATTGAGAGAAAGAGAAATAAACTTAAAAAAAAAATCTGTCCTAAGAGATCATTTCAAATGTGATAGAAGTTGATGTAGTTTTTTTTTTTTATATTACATGGAAAGTATAAAATACAGGTATTGTTAAATATCACGAAGCAATCCAAAATACAATGTTTAAAATTGAAAGGTGATTAGATGAATGTAAGTTCTATATAATATAATCTAGGAATAGCTAATATAAAAAATAAAGCTCAGGTATACAAAAAAAGGAATCCACAAGAAGTAGGGTTAGGGTAGAGTGAATACACAAACTCTGAGTAAAGAAGAAGCAACACATACTTCAGCATAGATAAAAGGCCATTTTGGCATTATAAATACTTCATTTTCATAATCCTTTAAAAAGTAATTATGAAAATTAATGTAAGATGTGTCTGCATTTCCAGATGAAACTCTGGGGGTCTATTTCTCTAATCCTAGCTCTTGGTATTCACTGTAACAAATTTTGTACTGGATGAAGTAGATCTGCCTGTCTCCCAGGGGAGGAGAAGACTTACTAGGACACCTCTTCAGTAGCAGGGAAGACTATAACCTCATCGAAGCCTCTTAGAGAGCTCTGGCTGATAAGTAGGGGAGGATGGTAGATAAGAGTAGCGCTTTGGTTTACATACATAATTTTTTTTTCCCTTAGGATGCTTGATTTCCAATATAGAGAAGGCCAGTATGTCAAGGTCAGAGAAAACTGAGAATTTTGGAGTAAAAAACTATGACAGATAGTGGTAATGGATAGGTTATGGAGGGCCTATAAAAACAGATTGAAATCAATTCCTAGGAAGAGCAGAGGTGAAAATTTTCTGCTGTGGGAAGTTAAGGCTTGAGATTTGTACATTGGCTTTTGCTGTATTTTCATGACAAATGAAGTCATCAATGGAAGAGAGAAAGAGTTTTCTGCACCTTCTTGCACCCCTTGCTACTGCCATAAAAGCTGGAGGAGACCAGGGTCTAGGTGGAAAAAAGGACATTTCAGGGCCAACATCTGTGTGTTATAAAAACACTGGATAGCGTAAAACCTAACCTACAATGGATATGAGGAAAAATTTCAAGAGTAAAATTTTCAGAATAAAGATAAGATCATGAAACAAACTTTTGAATAAATATTTATTGTATAAATTAGATGAAATACGTTGAAAATATTCACTAATGAATACTAAATGATTTAAATTTTATTTTTTAAAAATGAAAGTGAGGGCCATAATTTTCACAGGAAAGTGAAAACGTAATTCAAAATGTCTAGAAAAGCAATTGCCTACTAATAAACTGACTAAATGTAATATATAAAGTTTACATTAATATTCATGAATTAGTGCATCTATCAACCCTCATTAGAGAATTTTCTTCTTGCAGTAGAAGGTAATTAACACAAAACCTACAAGTAATAAGCATGCAGTGAATAAGAGACTGAAAAGTGCTTAGTACTAAATAAGACATCTGTGTCTTAAATTCACTGCCAGGAGGCACATGTGGCATCCCATCCCCTCCTCCTCCAGTCCTTATTACAACCTGAGAAAAGAATTTTCCAAACCTGGGTTTGAAGAATCTTAGTGAGTTTATTGGACTTGCTAACTGAGCTTGGTGTGCAGGTTTACTTACAGAAGAATGAGAGCCCCCCCCACCCCTTATTCATGGCTATGTTCGAAAGTCCACACCCAGACATGAACCAGCGGTTCCCGACAGCCTCACAAAATGGAGAGAGACCAGTCACATGGTTTTCCCAGCTTTTATACCCTTAGCCCCTCCCCTGTAAGCAGATAAAGTCAACCAATTGACTGGAAGAGGTAAGAGGAATGATTCTTTAGAAGAGCATGGGAAGGAGGCGAGACCATGGCACATGATCACAGGGTCAGAGGAACATCTGGTTCACACTCCACCTCCTCTGGTTCTTACAGAACTTTCTGCTTGCCTCTTCCTGAGCATTGGAGTGGGCGGGGTGACCTTCTTCCCATTATGGTAGGGCACTGTACTCTTCAGGTCTCTGTTTGTCATGGGCTGATGGCTGAATTTAGTGGTATTCCATCTACTATAAGAACACAAACAGCAAGACCATGTAAACAGTGACTGCTGTAATAGCTTATGGGCAAAAGCATACATACTTGGACAGTACTTTGGTAGATGTATCACATCCACCTAACAACACAATTGCAGTGGCTTCCCCACTGGGACCTATAATGTCTCCTACCACGGGGAGTGGCCTGGTCTACAATACCAGATGAGTGCTCCATACCTATGAGTGGGAATTAAGTCTAATAAAAAATTAGCTGGTAGTACACATACTAGACGAGCCACTATTGCACTAGCAGGAACTTCTTGCTTCATGTGCTGATAGTGAAGCACTTGGGGTCCCTCATTAAACAGGATAATAGGGGACAATGCTCCCCCATCGATCTGTATAACTCCTTCTGGCACTGTGAAAGCCATCCATCCAGTGGCAGGAAGTTTTCTGCTTATTCCGAAGCTTGATTTCTCCCTTGTTAGTGCTCACATCATGAGGTGTCTTAAGCAATAGGGTCTTATCATCCACTTCAGGTGTACAACCAACATTATTGGCAATTGCCTTTATACTTTTGGGGACCTCTGGGGCCCCTTTGGCCAACTGCTCATAGAACCCCCTGCTGGTACTGGGATTCTCATTTAGCAACCATATGGCTTCTGGAAGGGCCTTTTTCCACCCCTGTAGGATTCCTTCTGCACTTAAGGCTTTTAAGTGTTCTTTAGCAACCTGTTTTTTCTTTCAATTAACCCTGCTCCTGTAGGATTGTGTGGAAGTTGGAAATACCATTGAATGTGATTATCCTCAGTCCAAGCTTGTACATCTGTACCTGTGAAATGAATGCCTGTGATGCTATCAATTTGCCTTGGGCACCCACGTATGACACTGAGTTGGGTAAGTCCCTCAATATTGGCCTTGCCCATCACTCTCTTGCAAGCAAAGGCCTGTGTAAGGCCTGTGGCAGTGTCCACACAAGTGAGAGCATATTTACACCCTCCACTGACTGGCAGAGGCCCTATGTAATCTACTTGTCAGTATTTCATAGGGGAAGCTGACTTGTGCACATGTCTCATCATGACATCCAACTTCCAGAGCCACAACCGGGAACACACCATACAGGACAGGAAATCCCTGGACAGCCTATTGGATGTCAGCATATTTTACCAGAATGCTGGCAACTTTAGCTATTCTACATCCTTTGTTGGCTCCCCTGTGGCCAAACTTGATATGAATCCAGTGAACTGCTTCTAGGGGAACCTGAGGGTAGATAGCCCTCACCTTAGTAAGGGAATCAGCTTCCTGATTCCCAGGGGAACTCACCAGGTGGTGGACGTTCACATGGTAAACTACCAGGGGCAATAACTCCTCCTCCATTTTAATATGTCATTCCACATTTGTTGCCCCCATAGTGGCCATCCCATCACCTGCCTCTTTTGTTTCTCTGAGCCATCATCCATAAGGTTAAGCCTTTGAACAAAACCCAAATGTTAGTGCAAATTGTTACTGGCCAAGGCTCCCTTGTTATTACTATCCATAGAACTCTTAATTCAGCTCATTGACTGCTTTCTCCTCCCCTCTCTAACCATATGGTGTCAATGTTCATCTATATTGCCACTGCTTCCCATTCTTGTCTGGCACCCCTGCTAGTGCTATTGGTACACCAGGCATCAGCTGGAATTAGGGGAGCCCCTTCTAGCACTCGGTCATGTCTTGCTGGAGGGTCAACTATAGGAGGTGAAGGGAGAGGCTCTGTGCCTTGAAATGACACTGATCTTAGTACTGCCTGCATGGCATTGGTGATCAGGCTTGCTGACACCACTCCTCACTGTTGCAAATATGAGTGCCATCTTTGCAGCATTTGGTTTTGTGCCACCCCTGAAAGAGGCTTGGCTAATAGGCCTTCCACCCATCTTTTTATGGGATTTGCTGTTTTTACAGTAATGGGGATAGGGCCCATAATGGATTCCATCTGTTGCAATGCTTTGTACATAGCCGGCAGTTGCTGTTCTAGAGCTATGTACCAAGACTCTGCCCCTTTCCATGATTTGGACCAGAATCCAATTGGGACCATCTGTTAAGGTTGGTGTTGCCAGAAGCCCCATGCATAACCCTCAGGGCTCTTGGTGACTACCAAGAGAAAGGAACACTGAGATATTGGGGTACACAGCTGCTTAGCTTGCCCAACCAGTACCTTGGCCTCCTCAAAAGCTTCTTGGGCCTTTACATCCCAATCCCATGTAGCACTTCTCTTTATTAGATTATACAGGTGACAGGTGACCTAAGCAGGGTGAGGTATCAAAATTTTCCAATACCCGAGAAGTCCCCAAAATACCTGTAACTGCTTAGCATTTATAGGTATGGGTTGTTGTAAGATTTTGTCAACCTCCACACTGGGTACCATTCGAGTTGTGCCTGACCATAAAACTCCTAAGAATTTTACTGCTATATTGGGCCCTTGTACCTTGTGTGGGTTGATTTCCCAATCTCTCACCTTCAGGTGCACTTGCATGTTCCCCAAATAAGCTTCCAAATCTGTAAGGCCCTCAGAAGTTAGCATTACATCATCTATGTAGTGGAATCTCCTTACAGAAGCAGGACAGGGTTAACAGGGGCTGGTCCTGGGCCACCATACCATGACAAACCATGGGGCTGTAGAGGTAACTGTGAGGAAGTACTTTGAAAGTCCATTGTTGTCCATTCCACGTGAATGCAAATTTATCTTGGGATTCAACAGCTGGGGGAATACTAAAGAATGCATTATTAAGGCCCACTGCATTGTGTAAAGACCCCAATCCCTGCACCAGCTGATCAGTTAGCAGTGCAATGTAGGGCACTGATGCATGAATGGGAGACAGCACCTTATTTAATTCCCAGTAATCCACAGTCATTCTCCAGGAGCCATCTGGTTTCCTGATAGGCCAAACTAGGTTATTGAAAGAGCTCTGGGCTGGGCCAATAACCCTTACCCACTCTCATTCCTGGATGGTTTCTGTAATTTCATCTCAACCCCCAGGCAATTGCTACTGATTGATATTCATCACCCTCTATGTGGTGGGCAATTTGACTGCCTCCCATCTTGCTTATCCCCGAGTAATTGCCTCTACTGTTCACACCCTCATACTCCCACAGTAGTATGTAGGATGTGACCCAATAGGAGTAGTATATAGGGTGTGACCCAGTAGGGCATCCAGCCCTAAAATGTTCTCTCGCAGGGGAGAGATGCACACCTTGTATTCCGGGGGGATTGGGGGATTGACCACTATCAGAATGAGTCTAGTCTGCTTTACTTATATGGTTTTATCCCCATCCCCATCCACTGATATCCATTGGCCCTGGTGTTTTTGGGGATTGCCATGAATTAATGTATACTCTCCACCAGTATCCACTAGGGACTGTGTATTTTTTTATGTTAGTGGGGAACCAATAAATCCTTAATTCGACATGTGTTCTCCAGTCACCCACTATGGCCCTCATCTGTGGGAAACTTTGGCCACTCCTTCAAGGCAGTACTGCGGGGGGGGGGGGGCCCAACCCAATGGGG
>NW_008346550.1:706217-726197 GCF_000622305.1 Nannospalax galili | reverse complement strand
GGGGGGGGGGGGGGAGTCCAACCCAATGAGGATGCCTTCTTTTGAAGCAGGGGACAGAGTTGGAGTTACCCTCACCTATTGGTCCACATTTTCTCTTTCATTTGTGGTGAATTGCCGATCAGGTCCTAAAGCCCTCCATAGGCTCACGAGCACGGTGTTTGCTTGCTGGTCAGTTTTGTCCATAGCAACTTCTCTGAGCAGATCCATCCACATCTGTGCTCCAGAGACACTGTGGGGCCACTTTGCCATGTTCTGTCCCTTTTCCCTTGTGTCTACTTGCTTTAGCACCTTTCAAACTGTGTTTACATCTTGGTCTAAATCATTTAAATCTACCAAAGCCTTGCTAGGCTTATACAGGTCACGCTTGACCATGGGGCTTAGCACTGCTACCAAAGCTCCATACCAGTCTCATGGATCTTCCTTAATAAGTTTCTTTCTTAAGTCTCCTGTAAAAATGTTCCTGTCTGGGCCAGTGAACTGGGCATCAAATACAGCTTCCATTACACCCATTTACCCCAACTGAGCCTGTCCTTCTTCAATGGCTTTCCAGTCTCTATTATGCATGGTAATCTCAGCTGGAGACCCCCATGTGTCCACCATGGACAAGTTTCTCTCATATTGCCTTAAATTGTGAAGTCTTTGTCTCAAAGAGGCATGAGTGGATATGTTGCTTAACTTCTCTGCTTCTGTAGAGCTTAAAATGATCCTATCTGCCCCCATGTCCCAAAGCCTCACAAGCCAAGTGGCAAAAGACTCCTTCATAGCTTGTTTAAATGTTTTCCTAGTTCTAATAGCCCTTGTTTGAGTATTCTCTTATTACTATGTTCTCCTGCAGCTGGCTATTGTTAAGACCTCTATCAGCATGTTGGGCTGTGCATTTATCCTTTCTTTGAGTTAAAGATCAAACCTGAGGAGCATCTCCCGTTATCTCTAGGTCTCTTCCTTCTTCATCACTATCCAACTCTTCCCAGGGATTCCAGATTTTAGGATCCCAAGATAAGGCTTTTGTTATCATTCTGATTTGGGATTTATCCCATTTTGACCCCCTAGATGATTAAAACACCATACCAACACCTCCATCTCCTTTTCTCTCTTATCCAATTTACCAGTAAGGTCAGAGGCAACTACCAAACAGGCCAGTCTCACATCTCTCTCCTGCTCTAATTCCTCTCTAACACCTTCAGTTTGTCTCTAGGCTAAGGCCTCCACTTGGGACAGATTTCTTATTACAAATAGTAGTGGCCAAGCAGCCTTTGCAGCCAGTGATTGACATTTCTGTCCCTCGTGTGCTACTCCCAGAGCTTGCAGAATCTGTTCCAGACATTCTGCTGTTTTCAAGACATCTCCATACTCATTTTGGCCCCAATTCATCAAGCAGGAGTGCCAGCCCATACCATCTACAAGACTGCTGCCACCCCAGGATATCTCCCATCGACCTCAACTGTTTAGAAAGCCTCACACTACTTAAACATCTCACTGTTCACTGAATTAACCATGTCACTGCAGCCACCCCCAGGAAGCCTATGGAAATGGCCCACCAAGTTAACATTTCCTCAGCCCACACACTCCCCTCACTCCACTTTACTTCAGTTGTTGGTCTCTTTTCCTATATCAGGGACATCATCAATGCTTTTCCAAAACTCATTCTCAGTTTGGCATGTCCTGTCAACCACTATTCCAATTTTGAGTCAAATTCACTGCTGGGAGGCACAAGCGGCTTCTGATTCCCCCCTACCCCTTCACAGCTGTGTTCGAAAGTCCACACCAAACATAAATCCCATGGTTCACGACAACCTTAAAAAATGTCAAGAGACTGGCCTTGTGGCTTTCCCAGCTTTTACACTCTTAGCCCTTCCCTTGCAAGTGGCTAAGGTCAATGGATTGGCTGGAAGATTTAAGGGGAGTGACTCCTTTGCAGAGCATGGGAAGGAGGCGGGACCATGGCTCATCACAGGGTCAGAGGAACTTCTGGGTCACAACATCTACATCACACTCCCATCACCAGAAAACAGTGGTTGTGACAGCATGCACGAGACCTGCACAAACTCAAGCCAGAAAACATTCCAGCATGGAGCGGAGAAAATGAGCAGGAAGTTCCATCCCAGGTGAGGAACAATTGGAACTTGACAGATCCTCCTCCAACAGGGAGACTCAGTTTGCTTTAATGGTGTCATATCTGACAGTTTGAGCACATCCAGAGCATGACCCCACACCAAAGGGTGTTAGGGCAAGACAAACTGGATGACATGTTTTTAAAAAAATAAAAGGAGGGTGGATATGGAGGTGTGGGGTCCCAAAGAAGATGAGAGTGTGGTGGGAATATAACCAAACACGTGTAAGAAATTCTCAAAGAACTGCTAAACATGTATTTAAAAATTACTTTAAAACTTTTTGAACTTCTGTGTTTGGAATCACGCATTTTGTTCATGGGTCTTCATTTGGTCATTTGTATCAAAGTAGGCAGGAAGAAGTCCAATGACTATATTCTAAAGAGCATCTGGGAAAGCCAAGATGCTGCTAGAACAGATGTTTAGTCTTTTACTGCCCTGTAAGGATGTCCTTTGCCACCCTAGCCTTGCATGCCATGTAATACATGTGGTTGAATTCATTTAAATAGAAATTTTGTTTCTTTTTCTTAAGTATCTACTGTTTGGTATTTCATAGTGCTCTTTTAAAAAATTATTTTAAAAGAGGCAAGTAACAGGAACAATTACAAAATATAGTAAACAAAAATCAGATTTAAATTAAGATTTTATACTTTTATTCCATTAAACAACAAACATAATTTACAGAGTATCATTATACATCCACTCTGTAACATAATAATTTTCTTCATAAGAGATAAATTTTGATACAATGTCAATGCATGGTAGTGTGTGTTAATATTTATCAATAATTAGATGAAGCTCATACTATTAACTCCTAAAGACAATAATTTAGTTAACATGTATTAGGAAGATAGGAAA
This sequence comes from Nannospalax galili, assembly GCF_000622305.1. Taxonomy (NCBI): domain Eukaryota; kingdom Metazoa; phylum Chordata; class Mammalia; order Rodentia; family Spalacidae; genus Nannospalax; species Nannospalax galili. The sequence continues at coordinate 723,231 of NW_008346550.1, read as the reverse complement.
ATTACATGCAGTAAAAGCAGATGCTCAAATCTTCCAGTCATTTGTCTCATGAAAAAATGGATTAAGGATATTTTATATGTATTAATATATGTGTATTAATTAATTTGCATCTAGCATGAGCATCATTATGTAGGGAAATCATAATAAAATAAATTCAGATATTAAGTAAAAGAAAATTATGTAATTCTCAGAAAGTGGATGGCACTGGAAACGACCATACTGAGTAAGGTAATCCAGATCCAGAAAGATGACATCACATATTTTCTCTCACATCTGGATTCTGACTTTGAATCTTAACGTATGTGGGTTTACTTGTAAACTTCAAAGAGGTCAGGAAACTACTAAAGGGTCATGGGGTGAGTTACTTTCAAGGGAGGAGAGATAGTAAGAAGTGGTATAAAGGGAGAAAATGGAGTAATGAACAGGAAAAGGTAGAGTTGGGGAATGGGGCAGGCTAGAGGAGAAAGTATGGGGAGCACTGACTAACACTACAGGTCTTTTTAAATAAATAACTATTTTTATTTATTATTTTTTATTATGTGTATGAGTGTATTGCTTTCATGAATGTAAGTACACCTGTGTCATGCAATGCTCATGGAGGTCAGAAGAAGGCATCATATCCCCTGGAACTGGAGTTACAAATGTTTGTTAGCTACCATATGGATGCTGGGAAACGAACCCGAGTCCTCTGCAAGAGCAGCCATTGATCTTAACCGTGGAGCCATCTCTCCAGTCCCACTAAACAGTTTTTGAAAATGTCAAAGGAAACCTGCTGTTGAAGTTTATTAAAATGTTTATATAACCTACATAAAAAAGTTTATTTGGAGTTACCCTATAATGGTGTTGGGTGGCATTGTTCCCATGAAATGACACTGGCTAGCAAATAAAATCCGTGTCACGAATGGGTTACCACTTTGGGAGTTATTGACCAATGTGGGTCCTATAGATCACCTAATTACTACCTTTCTTTTGTCTTGGTTGTTCTCCAGAGCTTGACCTGAAGGCCCTACTGGTGAAGAATACCACATTCCTTAGTCATAGAACATGGTGGAATCAAGCTGGTAATAACATTGAAGCTTCATTTCTACTGGTTAGCATTCACAGTGATGGAAGGCGCTATGTAAACTAGTAGAAAAGAAAAGTAATCATCAGTCTTACTGATGTTGTAAACTTCATCAGCTAGATATGGTTAGATTTAAGGCTCACTCCAAAAGATGAAACCCATATCTGGTACCATTATAGAGGCCAAGAACTTGCATGATTTCTCACAGGCCTTATAGAACACCCTAATATTATTATTATGTTATGTGTACATATGTGTACACAGTATTAAATTGACTCCTTATGACTTATCATTACACCCATAGCTTAGTGCATCTTTTAATTATCATCAGAGAAGCTATCTCTTTTCCTTCCTTCGTTCCATCCTTCCTTCCTTCCTTCCTTCCTTCCTTCCTTCCTTCCTTCCTCCCGCCCTCCCTCCCTTCCTTTCTTCCTTCTTTCCTTCCGTCTTTCCATCTTCCTTTCTGACTTTCTTTCTCTCTATTATTGTTATTTTATTGTCGTTGTTGTTTAAGATATGATCTCTTTATGTGGCCATAGCTGGATTGGGACTCACTATGTAGGCCAGTCTGGATATGAATTCACATTGATCTTAGTGTTTCTGCCTCTTGAGTGATAGGATTAAAGTTGTATCCCGCTACACCTAGCAAAGCTTATTTTTGCAGATGGGAATTGACAGAGAGACCCACAACTGGCCAAGGTGTAGAGTATGAGACTGCATCCTGCTCTTCCCCAAATGGAATATCTATGTCATACTCTCCACCAGTGCTCAGAGATTGTAGAAGAAATGCAGAAAAAAAAACTAAATACCCCCCCCAAAAAACTGTAAAGGCTGGAGTTGGTGGATGAATACAAAGGGACTGTGTTTTCTCAACACAAGGCAGATGTATATATGAACTCACAGGTTATTAACAGGATTTACAAGACCAGCACAAACCCAAGCCAGATAAAATCCCAAAATATAAGGAGGAAATGAACAAGAACTTCCATACATAGTTAATGAGATATATTTGCAATCATAGCTGCTGGAACAGGAACAGTCAGTTTCCTTTAAGGGTTTGTCCCCTGCTACATTGAACATTATCCAGGGGATGGACCCACCACAAAGGCTATTTGAGCAACAAAAATTGGAGTGGGTGTACTTTCAAAAAATACAGAGCCCATAAGGTGGGACATGTCTTTATTCTAAGCACTTTGGATTACACAGTCATATCTACATTTATTAATTTGTATATACTTTAGTATATTTAATAATGACTAATATTGAAAATAATGTGACAGTCATAAAATACACTCTGGGTCAGTAGTTATATAGGACTTAATAAGCATAGATATATTACACATGTAATAAGAATTAGTTTTCAGAAAATATTTAGTCAGAAAATATTTATTATTGGAATAAAATAATGTTTACAATTTTATTACATTATCTTCTTTTCGAAAAATAGATATAAATGTCCTTATACCACAAAATTTTAAAAATGAATGTATATGCTAGAGAAATGAGACATGTATTTCCTATTATGCATTCAATTTGGTTACATGTGTCAGAGTTCATATTTAGGTATTATCACTGTATTGAGAAGTGATAAATAATTGCTAAAAGTTAATCATATCTTAATGGTTTCTTATGTGTACTTAATTTTTCATGGGTAACAAGAAACAACACTTATTTATTTGTTACCTATTTCTAGTAATTGTCTAGCATTCTAAGACAGAGTAATTTGCCAAAGTATGCTAAATGTGGCACAACCATATAATTCCACAGTTTGTGTTGTGAAAGGTACAACTGTAGGCTTACTCTAAAAATTTAGACAGAGTGAATCTCAGGTCTTCTCTACAGGGAAGATAAGTGACATAGTTAAGCAGTGGATACAGACTAACAGTAACTCAATATTTTTCCTAAGATGAATCTAAATTGGGACTAAGGCAGTGAGCATGTACCCACATTTACAATATATTCACATTTAAAAATAAAAATACCTAAAAGAAAATCTTTTGAGTTTTACAATACTGAAAAATGGACAATGTTTTATCATAACTTTGACTATGCCAAGTATTTGCTTTATTATGTCCTCTATAATTCTCTTAAATAGAGTTGATAATTTTAATTTTTGGTATTATAATTTTATTCTGTACAAAATGTGAAGATAATCACGGTTGAGTCAGAAGAAAAATCAGAGCAATAATATTAAGTAAATAATTCAGCTGAGAATTTAGAGATTTGAAAATTGCTCAGATGAAAATGTCATCTATCAGTTTTTGCCTAAAGACCCAAGAAATAGTTGAACTAAAACATTAGTGGATGTGTATGATTCCATTTTTAAAATTTGTATATATTTTGTTTTCCATGTATGGATGTTCTGTATGCTAGTATGCATATGCACCACATGTGTGGAATGCCTATGGAGGCCAGAATTGAAAGTTATTCTAGAAATATAGTTACAGGCTGTTTTTAGCAATGATGTATGTACTAGGAATCAAACCTGGGTTCATTGCAAAGTTATTAACTGCTGATCCATCTCTCCATTCCCTGATTCTATTATTTATTCAGTCCTGTATTTATGTGAACAACAAAATTAAAAATTAAGTGTAATCATAAAGAAAACGATATAATAACTTAAAAATGATATTTTGAAATGCCTCTCTTAGGCTTTTCTGTAAGGTTTCCTCTGCTCTTGATTGGTTGTTTCCTTTGTTGTAAAGAAGGTTTTTGAGTTTAATAAGGTTCCAATTGTTGATTATTTTACATTAGTTATTGAGTGACTGATGTCCAATTTAGAAAGTCAATTCTTGCATATGTAGTTTATAGAGATCTATTCATGTGTTCTTCTAACAGATTTAGCATTTCAGGCTTAACACTGAAGTCTTTGATCCATTTGAGTTGACTTGTGTGCACGATGTTGGGTATGGGTCTAATTTCATTGTTCTACATGTGGAAATCCAATTTTGCCAGCACCATTTATTGAAAATTCTTTTTCCCCTAGCATGTGTTCTTGGTACCTCTATCAAACAACAGGTAGCAGTAAATGTGTGCACTCATGTTACAGTCTTCTGTTTCATTACATTGACTTAAAACTCTTTTTCTTTGAAAAGCATGATGTTTTTATGACTTTGGCTCTGCAATATAGACTGTGGTCTGGTATGGTAACTTTCCACAGCATTATGTTTGTGCTCAGTAGTGTTTTAGCTATCTAGGGTCTGTTTTGTTTCCATATGACCTTCAGGATGAATTTTTCTATTTATACGAAGACTATCATGGGGATTTTGATTAGGATTGTAATCTCGAAATTGCTTTTGGTACAATGGTCATTTTCACTGTACTGATTCTACTAATATTTTATGTGTATGAGTGCCACATATATGTGTAATCTTATCATGCATCAGGCTGTGGAGAGGTGGCTTAGCAGTTAAGAGAGTGCAATGTCTATTCTTTTAGAGGATCTGTGTTCTGTAGCTCACAACTACCTATAAATCTAGCTCCAATGAATCTAGTTCTTTCCTCTAGCATTCAGGGGTATCTACTTTTGTTCACACACACACACACACACACACACACACATACACACACACAAATAAAAATAATTATTTGAAAAGTATATACAAACTGGGGCTGGAGATATGGCTCAGTGGTTAAGAGCACTGACTGTTCTTGCAGAGGACCAGGGTTCTATTCCCAGAACCCACATGGAGGCTATGAACTGTCCTTAACTCCAGTTCCAGGGGACTCCAAAGCCCTCTTCTGACCTCCATGGCATTGCACGACACAGGTGCATTCACATACATCCAGGCAACACACGCATACACATAAAATTAATAATAATATAATGATAATAAACTATATACAAACTATCAAATGGAGAGTGGAGAATAGAGAAAATTTGACAGAGGGCCAGTATGATAGTCTGTGGTTATAATGATGGACTATTCCTGAATGGTACAGGCACAGCCTGGATCCTTTTAATGAGGTTTTTGAGGAAATGTCTCTAGGATTTTTTTCCTACAAAAGATTTCAGAGGTCAATAACAGTTTAAGAAAATATTCTAAATGCCAAGATTAAGAAACTGGGGTAGCACCACTAGCAGGCTCTCATCTATAGCATCCTAAGATACATTGTCCTGGGAGTGTGTTTGCAGAAGGTGGCTTCTAAGCTTGAGACATGTTAGATATCTAAATATGGAGCTCATATCATCTTTGGGATCATAAATTTAGCCATGGTCAGCATATAGAATAGAGGTGATTATAACTACAGGAGTAATTGCACTAGTCTTAGGAAGTAATAAACGAAGACATAATATCAACTGACTGAGCAGATAAGCATCACAAAGTGTGCATGAAGTGATTTTTGAAGACAGTTCTGAAGAATTCTAGGGAGACAATATACTGCAGACACTGACAGTAGAAAATTTTCAATAAGGAAACTCAGGAAATCAGGCTGTGATAGGGACAATTTAGGTAAAGATCAAATGAATTTATTAGGCTTAGTGGTATACTCACCAGTGCTGAATATAGGGTGAGTAATTAAGTGGAATGTCATCAGGATGTGCAAGTCTATCTAGCTATAGTCAATGAGGGACTAAGGAAATTATTGATAATGTTCTCACACTTTAAAGAGAACATCCTGTGAAGTTAAGGAAGTGAATGAAATGAATATTGAATTATTAAGTTGAAAACATTGAATAAAGATGAAAAATTAATTTTAAAAAATCTCAAGAGTGAAGAGATGGCTCAGGGGTTAAGAATGCTTACAGCTCTTGCAGAAGATTTTGGTTCAGTTCCCAGCACCCACATGATGCCTAATAACCCTCCAAAATTCCAATTCCCAAAGACTGGATGCCTCTTCTGGCTTCCGTAGACATTTCATGTGTGAATGCACAGGCATACACAGAGGCAAAACACTCATGAACATACAATAAAAAGAAAAAAGAAACAAATGAAAAAAATTAAGTACATGTATGAAGTGTGTTTACAAGTATATAGATAATTTTACATGTGTATGGGCACACATGTGTGTGTGGATGCTATGTATATGTCACATTCATTGGAGACCTAAAGTTGATGTTGATTATCTCCCACAATTACTCTTCATTTTACATATTGAGTCAGAGTCTCTTGCTGAGCCTGGAGCTCTTTAATTTCTAGTATTCTAGCTGACTACCTTGCTCAGTGGATCATCTGTTTCTACTTCCTAAGGGCTCAGATACAGGTGGACATCACAATTTCCTGGACTTACATAGGTCTGAAGATCACAACTTCAGTTTTTATGCTTGTGAGACAACTGTTTTATCCACTGAGTCTTCTCCTTAGCCCAAGATTTTATTTAGATACCCTATTACAGGGTTAACTGAACCAAAAGAATGGACTGTATCAAGGAAGGTAAGATTTTTTATAGAGAGGATGCTAGATCATTAATCTCAGTGCAAGAAAAGGAGAAAATGGGCACTTGTATATATTACTGGTGGAAATATAAATTTGCACAGTCATTATGAAGAAAAGAATGGTGATTACTCGAATTTAATAAAGTAGTTACTGCCGAGCTCTTTAATCCCTGCACTTAGGGGGCAGAAGCAGGTGGATCTCTGTGAGTTCAAGTCCAGCCTGGTCTACATAGTGAGCTCCAAGACAGCTGGGGCTACAGGGAGACCCTGTCTCAAAGAAACAAAAAAAAAAAAGGAAAGAAAAGAAAAGAAATAAAAGGATCTACCAAGTGTTCCGACAAATCTATTTATGTGTATGTGTGTTGGAAGGATTTCGAAGTAGTGTGTCAAGACATAATTGCCATACAGCATTCATTGTAGCAATATTCACATGTAGTCCAAAACACACAAGAACACTGGAATGATATTTGCTCTTAAAAATAATGTGAATCTTCTGAGGGTAGTATAGCTAAAGTGCTATGCCACATGTAATCAATCAGAAAGAAAAATAATCTCACATGTGAAATGTGAAAATCAAGTTTTAACTCATTTAAACAAGGAATAATATAGTAGTAGTTAGCAGTTTGGGCAAAGGGTGAATATCATGTTGGGGTAAGGTTACAAACATTGAAATGTACCAGGAATAAATCATGGAGATCTGAAATATAGCAGGTAAGAATATGGTTTGAATACTAAAATTTTGCTAGGAAAATAGATCTAAGCTATTTTCATCATACATACTGAAATCATTTGTGAAGATATTAAATAATTGTGCTGTAATAAAAATTATACATATCAAATTATCACATGGCTTCAAATATATATCATTTGTAACACAATTTCAATAAAACTATAAAATACCTAAGCATTTATAAGCAAAAACAAATAAGTATTAAGACAAGTCCCTTTAATAGTGGCAGAAAGAAAGAAAATTGTACTGAATCTGTAATTCTGGGATAGATAGAGTTCTGTACAGAGGATGTGTGGTACTCTGAATTCCATTCCCAGAGAAAGAGCAAAAGGAAAAATAAACAAATGAAAAAGAAACAAAACAAAATTCCACGTTTGAAGACAAAAGAAAAATGAACACTCAAAAAGAAACACAAAAGGTATTGAAACAAAATAACTGAAAAATCCATGCTGAAAATACAAATCATACCAGAAACAGTCTAATTTGAAGAATTATTTTAATGTAAGGAAGAGATTATATTTGCCCTTTACACCAAAATATTACCACTTTTGTGTCAAAGTGGCAATGAGTTGGAAACCAAAAATATGCAATATAATAATGAAAATTCCTTTGGGTTTGCTAGAATAGTTTCAGAGTAAAACAAATCTTTCAGTGTTTCAATTTTTAGGATTACCTAACAACAAAACAGAGAACAAATTAAGCTATAAAAAGAGAAAGGAAAAATAAAGACAATAAAAGTGGCAAAAATTTTGAGGGAAATATAAGGGGGTAAATATGCAAATGGCTAACCAAAGAGAAGATTGTGGATTTAGTTGCATTCGTTGGGATACAAAGGAAAGATTAACTATATAGTATCACATATTAAAGTTAAGCAAAACAAAACCAAAAATTCAAGGCTTTCTAATACACTACAGTATTTGTGTGTTTCTGAAAACATAATTTCATTAAAAATGACAGTAAGGGGAAAATTACAGAAAGGACTATGGGATGGATTGATCCCATAGCTTGCCAAGTTGGTCACTTGCATGTGAAAAGATGATCAATACTTGGGAAAACAGAGCTCAGAATTTTTGTCATGGAATATGAAAATATACAAAAACAAATATTGGTGAGACATGAAGATGGAAGGGAAATTTTGTTTATAAAAAGAACAAGCTACTAGGGTTACCAGATATGCACACATGTCTAGATACAAGTGTTCATAACCAACTCTTTTTAAATATTGCTAAAAGAACTACTTCATTGAATAGTAGAGAACAAAGTGTTTTTTCACCTTTGGAAGTTATGTTTTATTCCTGCTATTATGCCTCCTTTTGTCCCAAGAAAAAGATTATTAACAAGCTCTACATTGATACTAATACTATTGTCCTATGAAGTACTATCATGTGACACAGTTGATAGTGCAGGAATATGCGTGGTAGCAGAACAAATTAAAATATAACATAGCTATCCATTTTTTGGGAAGAAGCAGAAAAAAGATCTAGGGTTTTACATATTATATAAATTATCCTGTGCTTTTCCCAAAGCCAATAGTAATTATTTAAAATAATATGTCAATAGATAAAATTAATAATCATTCTTTAAGTAGCCCAAGGAAACAAATCTTTAATGATGAGTTATAAGTTTCCTCTTAGAATAATGAGTGTGCTGTTGAATTCCAGGTATTCATTGTTCTTTTTTTTATTTTGTATGTTAGTCATGTTACACTGTTTTTAAAAATTCAATAAGATAAAAACAAAAACTGCATTTCATTTAACAACAAAGCATCTAGCACTCAATGCTAAAATCTATTTTGCTCTTGGTGTGCACTTACCATACTGGTTGTTTTGAGTATTCTAATTAATTTTTAAGAATATTTTATTTATTACTTGTATTTTATGTGTATGAGTGTATTGCCTCCATGTATGTAAATGTACCCATGTCATACAATGCCCGCAGACATTTGAAGAGGATGTCAGAGCCCCTGGAACTGGAATTACAGTTGTTAGATACCATGTGAGTGCTAGGATTGAACCCGAGACCTCCACAAGAGCAGCCAGTGCTCTTAACCACTGAGCATTATCTCCAGCCCCATCTAATTCAAATTTTAGGTGAGGCAGAAAACTATATTGTTTAGCAATAGTGGGTTGCAAACTCTTCTCTTGCTTACTTTCCTCTGCATGCTCTGACTGTCTAAAGCAGCACAGAAAGGTGAGTGCATTCATCAGCATGAAGGAAAAACATTTCTCTGCCTTCTCATACCTTTTTTCTAGCTACATTAAGGAAATACTTAACTTTTTAAAGTTCTGTCTATTCATTGGGTGGATAATAACTCTCACATAAAATGATAGGTAAAATAAAATGCCCAGGTATGAAAAAAGCCCAATAACCATTTAGTTATTATTTAACTAATGTTAAAATTAATTTCAGTAATTTTAAGTAAATTTGAAGTTAAGACTCTCAGAACACAAAATCTTTCTAAGGAAACATTATGTTGCACCCTTTCCCTGCATCAATAGACAGAGTAAGATAATTTAACACAGGTTCCTTTCAGAAAATTTCTAGCTTTCCCTTTCCATCATGCAGCACAACTGCGTTATGTATTTCATTCTCTGGTCCTAAGAAATGTTGCTACATTTTTCCTTCAGTTTTATCCTTTGCCGTAAATGAGTCAGTGTGTGCTAGTGTACCGCTTTAATGTTTTTTTTTTTTTGTTGTTGTTGTTGTTGTTGTTTTTGTCATCTAATTACCGTTAACTCAATAAAGGAAGGCTGAGTTTGGCCAAATTTTAACAGCATATAAACTTCTAATTCCTGTGTCTCATTTTCATAATATTGGCCTTATGTAGAGAAAAGGGCATGTATTTTGGGAGCATCATACTTCTTTCTGTACCACAGTTAATGAGGCACATGAAGCCTTGACTGGGGCTTGATCATGCACAGAGAGCAAGTAGCCAAGAGGAGGCACATTCTTCTCTGGCAATGAAACCATCTGCAGCCAATCCCAGCAAGTTTCCTTCAGGGCTCCAAGCAAAGGCAAAAAATACAAAGTGCTCCTCGTTCTGCACAATTCTAGTGGAACAAAGATAAAATGCAGGGGGGGTGGGCAGAACTTAAATGAAAATGTACAGATGTCATTTTTTCCAGGTTATTTTCCAAGTCTTAAATTTTAGTTGTGTAGTTAAGGAGAAAAAAGCAATTCTCAGATGGAACAGTGCATTTTCATACATTAGAGGAAGTGGGTCATGTATGAAGAGATGCACATCTGTTAGGTCCTGATTTTAATCATTAATTTGATAGATATTTCTGGACAAACAGACTCACCCACAAACAGATGTAGCCTGTCTCTGTTAATAATCTGGCTAATTGTTTCTCCCTTTTGCCATTTGCTAATTATCCATGGTTCCATAATGAGAATTTTTCATCATTTTTGCTCTATAATATTAGTGAAGCATAAATCAAAATAAGAATGCTAACATGATGCTACTGTAACTGAAAGCAAGCACCTTTCCTTTTTATTACCCTCTGTTTCATGGAGAGGAGTTGAATAGAAAAAGTAATCAATAAATTTTCATTGGAAATTTGCACTGAAATGGTTGATGGCTTATGAAAGTGTTTTTCTTTTGATTAAGACAAACGAAGGGGGAGGAAAGGAAGTCAAATACTAAATGGAATGCATTCGCTGCTGGAATATAGATTTTCATTGCTCTGACTGAGTGCTTCATAGAGATTTTCACCACATCTAATAATCATTTTCTCAGTAGGCTGTAAAAAATTAGGAGATTATGCTTCTTATAATCAAGACTCTATTTATCAGGCACACTACTTAAAATTACTTTCTTATCAATAACTAGCACATGTTATTCATTTATAAATCTTACTCCAAATGATGCATTATGGTTTGAGGGGGGGAAACATTCCAAAACAAATACTTCATAGTGTCAGTTATCAGCTGATTGTAATCATTCAGCAGGAAGAAAGCTACCCTTGGTGACATTACAGCCTTGTAAATGTGTATATGAAAATTTAGTATGAGGCCACATACAGAAAAGCGCAGCATCTTTCTTTTCTTTACAGGAAATTCATCAAACCTAAATAGAACAAATCTCTGAAGTTCAAAAATATTAGCTTTTAGGTTAGTGGTCCAAACAGAAAATATCAATGAGCTGGAGAGTTATGCACAAGAGCAGTTGTTCGAAGGATAGTGTTAATTTTGAAAAACAAAATGTCATATCTTGATGAAATTATGAATGCTTGAACCACATTTTTCAAATGGGTGAACGGTGACTTGTCTTCTTAAATGTGTTCTGTTTGGTGATCACTTTAAAATGTGACTGTAGGAATTTCATATGCTGAGATGAGCATTCATTTTAAATTTATATAAATGAAAAAATAAAGGAATTCTCAACATGAAATGAAATTAATATCAAAAGTGTTGAAATGCCAGCAAGGCGTGGTAACACAAACTTTTAATCCCTGCACTTGGGAGGCAAAGGCAGATGGATTTCTTAATTCGAGTCCAGCCTTGTCTATGTAGCAAGTTCCAGGCCAGCTGGAGCGACAGAGAGAACCTGACTGAATAATATATAAAATACAAAACAGTAAAGTTTATACTTAACTCTTTTATGCTCTCCAAAGTGTATCTCCAAAATTGAAGGGTAAATTACATGGAGTCAGCAATAGCCATATCTTCTTTATCATTGAGTTTATAGGCCTAATCACAGAGACTAAAGCAATAGTTGCTTAAAAAAAAAGAAGAAAAAAGAGTCCAGGCGTGGTAGTGCACTCCTTTAATCCCAGCACTCGGGGAGGCAGAGGCAGGTGGATCTCTGTGAGTTTGAGGCCAGCCTGGTCTCCATAGTGAATCCAGGCCAGCTGGGGCTACAGGAAGACCCTGTCTCAAACAAACCAGACACACAAAAAAAAGTTCGTTGGGCAAAGAGTTAAATGTGGACAATGATGGGCCCAGTTTTCTCTATCACATCAGGGGATTGAACAATATATAAGAAAATATGGCAGAAAATTTGCTCCCAGGTATTTTTTGCTTAACCTTGATTTACAAAGTGAAGGAAATATTCCAATTTAGTTTCTGCCACAAACAAAATGAAAACAGAGTATATTACCCGTTCATTTATTAAAAATAGAAGGGAGGATTCTATTGGGAATATGGCAGAATTCTCACAGAGTATATCACTAATATTTATGAACTCAATAACATTGTGTAAGACAATTAGGAACAGTTGTTTAAGAATGGGACATAAGCTACGCATGGTGGCACATGTCTTTATCCTGATACTCCAGAGGCAGAGGCAGGTAGATCTTTCTGAGATCGAGTACAGCCTAGTCTCCATAAAAAGTTCCAGTCCAGCTGGCAGCAGGGAAACCTTGTCTAAAAAATAAAATTAAGTGTCATTTTACTATTTTAATGTCAATCTCCATCATATCTGATACTTGTTTCTCCTTTCTTCTTATATTCTAATTTGATTCTTACACTTATTTTGTGTTTAGGTGTCTAAATTAAATTCATTTGAAGATTTGAAAGGGTTCTCTTTTAAAAATTTATTTTAATCATATTCATGTGTGTGAATCTGTGTTAATGCACAGGCACATGAGTGACTGTGACAAGACAAGGCAGAGACCACTGATCCTCCTAGAGCTGGAGGGACTAGCCACCTGATGTGAAGACTGGGAAATGAACTCCAGTCCTGTGAGACATCTCTCCAGGCCAAAGAGGTGATATGTGAATTAATAATGTGAGTTCATGTTTTAGAATAAACATATTGTACATGTAAATGTGGAGAATGATTTTATTGGAGTTATTGAAATGGAAAGATGGTATGTTACTTAGCTTGGATAAATTCTGAGAAAAATCTACTCCCCATGATTAGGTACCAATGATAGACCAAAAATATGATAAGATTCTATTCAAGTGTAGATTAATGAACTCATGAACTTTTGGGAGTGTGGGTCAATCAGGCAGTTACATTAAAAAAATGAAGAAGAAAGAAAATGAAAAGAAGAGAGAAAAGAAAAGACAACCGTTAATATGAGTAAGAATTCAGAAGACTGAGTAATCTGGGCACCTTTCAGGCAGCTATAACACAAAATATTCTCCTTTCTCACACTAATTGTTTTCTTATACTAGAAAATACTTAAACCTTGTAAATGTCCTTTGAATTCTTTTGAGTCTTCATATTCTTCCATGAGGGAGTATTTCTATAAAATAGCTAAAAACAAAAGATAATGCAGGATTCTAAGCTGTTAGAGGGTCAGAGCGCATCAGTGTAGTGGCCTCTTTTAGATTGTTCATAGGAAGGAGTAGAAATTTATAGCCAGCGAGAATTACAGTATAGATCATTTCTAAGAACTGGGATAATTTGAATTAGTTTTTTTTTAAAAAAAAAAAAAAAAAAAAAAAAAAAAAAAAAACAACCTGTAGAGTAAGAGACAGTAACTGATTCAGGGGTTGCTGAACCAAGTGAGTGAGCCATGAAGTAATACTTTGATTTGGCAGAAGCTCAAAGACAAATAACTTAGTGGAGATTTGCAGCCTCAAATGAGAAGATTTCTGATGGACCCTGACTGATGCTGTTATAAGAGCTTACAGGCAGGCAGGCTAACTACAAGTGGAACATCATGTTTGACTACTGAGGAACAAATACTTGAATTGTCCATGTTGTAGCCCATAAAATCTTTTGTGTTATAAATTCCTGCAAGTTGCCCAGATTACCCTTGTGATACATCTATTCTGAATTCTTATCCATACTAAGGTGTCTTTTTGTAATATAACTGTCTGATTGACTCACACTCCCAAGCATTTAATTTGGAAATGATGAAAGAGGGAATCTATCACTTCTAATCAAATTTTGGCTTTCTGGAACTTATTGTTTTAGGAATTGATTTTAGACTTATTTGACTATTAAAGATAGTTGGGTTATCTAAAAACGTGACTCATTGTAGATTAGCTTCATGAAGCACTTACTATAGCCAGTTGTTGCCTGAGTTCTCTTGGGCTCCTTTACTTCTGGCCGAGTAGATACCCACATACCACATCTTTATCTGAATTTTGCATAGTTTATACATTTTTGAGGGGGAGGGGAGTGACGTACAAAGAAAGGAACACCTTACACCTGGCACCCAGCTCTGCCACAGCTTGGCCCACCATTCCAGATCACTTTTGCACATGGTCTCCCTCATCTCACATACCTACATGCCCACTCACCCCATAGAGTTCTATGAGGGGTCCACAGGGTCCTTGCGAGGTCCCCTGGTGACCCATGGGGTCCAGGCAGGCTGACTTACCTGCTCACTTTTGCCTGGTCCCTGTTCCCTGCTTCCCAGAATTGGCACCAAATTCTTTCTTTTCAATCTCTCCCCGCACTAGGCTCCATCCTTCTTCCCAGGGTGCCCTGTGCCAGCCTATGTCTCTTCAGAAGTCCGGGAGGAATAAATCATTTTCAGTTTGCACCAGTAGATTGACTACTTGTGTTGGTTGCTGTAGATTATTGCTCAGAAATGTATTATACCAGTGTATATTTGATATTTAGTTTTACCTCTTTTATCTATAATTTCTGTCTCCCACTGTCTAACTAGCTTCAGGGTGGGGTGACAACATTTCTAGCAGCCATTTATAAACCCAAAATTTGGAGTTTGAGAGTCTATTCTTGTCCTTGTCATAGTGGATTGTTTTGCATTAACAAAAGGATCACCCAAAATTTGGAGTTTGAGAGTCTATTCTTGTCCTTGTCATAGTGGATTGTTTTGCATTAACAAAAGGATCATCATTGAGTCCTCTCTAGGTCATTTCCCAGGATAAAAAAGATTGGGGAGAAATTTTAAAAAACTGAAGTTGGTGATCATTGCTGATTGAGGGTGAGTTGGTCTTCTTTAAGTTAATGATGCTAGATAGGTTAACCATGCTCCAGTGCATGAACTCACTCTGACATTTGGGGACACAAACTTGACTCGATATACCTTAACATATATGGCAGAACACATGAAATCTGGTGCTGTTGAGTGCCTATGGGGTTGCAGATATGGAAGGGGTCCTAAATATGCACAAAAAATCAATTTAAGAACACTGAAGTTGGTGTGTGAAGTTAATGATCAGTGTTTACTGAGGGCATGTTCCTTTTACAAAGTTCATCCCTGTTGAGATGTTCATCTTAGTTTTAGTTAAATTGAGTCTGAGAACATTAAGAACTGCCAGAGAAAATCATCATTTTGGGTAGTTTTGAAAAAGGGATCCTCTGAATAGGGCAAATGGATTAAAATAAAACATCCAAATATGTGTGTGGTTATGAGAACAGAGTGAAGAGGATAGTATTTGTAGCTGGCTGCTGCCTAACTGCTCTTGCTCATATAGCAAGTGTATATAGAAAATTGAAAAAAGAAAAACAAAGCAAAACAAAACAACAACAAAAAACTAATACTCGTATATACAGTAACATGCCTAAGTAGGAAGCAAGTCATTGAGAAAGTCTAGTAAGTTAAACTAAAGAAAGCTGTTTAAACCAAAAATTCCAAAGTAAAGGAAATCACAAAAGCTAGCTTAATAAATGTATATTTGGAAAATCAGAGGTCATTCTGAATCGCAAATTTAGTATTTCTTACCATTAATTTTCTACTTTTATATATTGGGTTCTATATGATAAATTTGTGAAAATGTAAATATGCTGAAATTTAGCACCTCATCCCCCAACCTCCCCCAAAAAACAGATATTGGGAAGGATGAAGAAGTTAATGAATAAGAATTATATTATATATTTGCTCTGTATAATTTTTAAGTAAGTACTATTTCATTATACATTTTCAAGATTTTCTCAGATACATAAAAAAATTGCATTTCTGGGGAAAATACCACGATTGTCACTGTATACCCCTCTAATTCTCATGCTGCCTTTGGATGTAATGTTTTGTATTATAGATAGATAATTTGCAACTCATTAAGTTGTAAATAATTGATAAGATTGTGAAATATAGTATATAAACACGCAAATAAATTCTGTCAACTGGAATTTCAATTAAGTCCCTCTCTCACTGTGAAGAATAGGAATTTCAAAAGTTTATTTTTTTATTCTTTTAAAATACCTTGAGATATTTCTGACCATTTACATTCTGTATATTTTTCTTTAATTGGTTATAATATTTTAATTACACTCACATTAATAGTTAAATAAAACTTCTAATGTATATAACACATAACTGCATGGAATTATTTTAAAATTTTCCAAATTACATTTTAACCTGCCCTTGTTTTTAAAATGAATGTTGTCACAGTTAGCAAGGAAACCAAATAAATTCTTAATTTTAAAATAAAAGGTTCTTTCTTACTTCAATTGATATGCTTGACCTTATATTTGTAAATTCATTTTACTTTTACATTTATTTTTGAAAAATTTTCAAAATAAGAGATTTAAAAAATATTTTATTTATTTTTATTTTATGTATGAATGTTTTGCTCACATGTATGTAGTTGTACTGGTGTCATGCAGTGCCCCAGAGGCCAGAAGGAGGCATTGAATCTCTTGAAGATGAACTTGCTGGAGATTGTAAATTGCTAATTGGGCACGGATAGCTGAAACACTACAAGATCAGCCAGTGCTCTTAACCACTGAGCCATCTCACCAGCCCTTAAAATATGTTATTTTGTATTCTTGAATGTGGGCAAAAAATTTTGTTTTCTTTTCTGACCTTATATTTTTAAAAAAATCAGAAATACACCAAAGATATTTTTTTTACCCTTTTTGTGTGTGATTAAATTGTAAAATATTTTATGTATGCCTTAAATAATGAGAAAATAGTTATATATACTCCACATTACAAGTATGGGCAGTCTCAACTAGTGTGATAGGATTAGAACAGAT
>NW_008346550.1:705190-706014 GCF_000622305.1 Nannospalax galili | reverse complement strand
AACAAGTTTTTATGCTCATAAGAATATGTTTTATTTCTATTTACAGAGATATATCACCTACAGAAAAATTATATTGTAAATGTACAGTTTATGTTTTCCAAATTACTTTAATATTTATCCTTGTGATTTCCATAGAAAACGATGTGACCTTAAATGCAGATTAACAGGAAGACTAGGGAGAAACTTATATGTAAACTGATTGATAAAATAAGCAAAAATTTATTACAAATCTCATGCATATTATGTTTGCTTTTCTTTTTTTTAATGAAACTTTTGACAATCGCTACTGTTTTAAACTTCTGGTTTTCATTCAAATGTAGTTCTACACTTTTTGTTGCCAACTGATATGTTTTTCTTGGAAGGAATTTTAAATCTTTTTGATAGACAGTGGAGAAATTTTTGTCCCGTGATATTTATCTTTGCATTAAACTAATATGTAACTGTCTGGTTAGATGATAAGTTATTTCTCATGTTTTTTTTTTTTGTGTGTGTGTGTGTGTGTTGCTTATATTGTAAAAGTAGTGAAAGTGCCAGGTGTTGTGGTGTATACTTTTAGTCCCAGCACTCTGGAGGCAGAGGCAGGCAGATCTTTATGTGCTTGAGACCAGCCTGGTCTACATAGCCTACTCATTCCAGGCCAGCTGGGGCTATGGGAGACCCTGACTAAAGGAAAAAAAAAAAACTGTGATAAGTGTATTCCATGTTTTTACTCATAATTTATAGTTTAAAATATGTCTAGTCTGCAGTGATGACTACATTTTTAACTTAAAATTATGGGAAAATATGGTAGCGTCAGTACATTCTATAAATTCGTTTTTTAAATC
>NW_008346550.1:701780-704682 GCF_000622305.1 Nannospalax galili | reverse complement strand
TATTCTATATTATAATAATATACTTAAAACTCAGTATACACATGTGTAAAATTATTCTATATCATACCAATCAAATATTTGAATTTTTGAATTTCTTGTGATGTGTTTTTATCATTTGGAAATGTGCATTGAATTTTACTACTTTCTGATCCATTAATAAATACTTTTATAGTATATTGGAGAAAGTGATACCCTTTAGCTTCTAGAAAAAATAAAATGAGGCCCTGTACAAAGAGCATGACCTTAGTCAAAAAGTCACACCACATGATTCTCTGTAGAAGTTTGGATACTGAGGGGTGACTCTCTCCCTGGGTTCAGCCTGCTCACCATCTCAAAGGGATGGGAGTTGGCATTTAGCTGAATGTAGAGCAAGAATAGACAGACTGCTATGCTGCTGTTCTGTTCAACAGCCTCATCACAAAGAAAAGGTTCAACTTGGTGCAGGGTTTTGTGCTTGTCAGAATAGAAACCTACAGAAACATAGACAAATGTCATCATGAAAGTGGATATAGAACCTGTAGCCTTCATAGACAGGGCTTTGGAAAAAAGAAGTCACAGGTTACTGGCTTATGACATCTATCCATAAATTGGCCATGAAAGCTGTTTCCATGGCAATTTTACATTGAGCCATGACCTCTAATTCCCTTAGCTTTTCAGATTCATCTTTCCATTAGATATAACCTTCGAGATACATGTTATTATTCATAATGTGATATTTGGTTGACAGGGTTTCATTAAACTAATTTTGATTAGCCCAGTTGAAGAAATGAGGGCTAGAAATAACTTAGTGAATTTCTGTGTTGAAAAACAAAAGAACTAAAAAAAAAGTGACCCATGGTTTCAGGTTTATTTCATACAAAATTGCTGTCAGACCTTGAGAATGTCAAGTCATTTGTCAGCAATAGGTTTCTGTGTCCTTATCAATATGTTGTTTTATATGTGTGACAACAGTTGTAAGCATTCTTACAAAACTTTACAAGACACATATAACTTTCTGGTGTTTCTTTTCACTAGTAGTTTTTAAGCACATGTAGTTAACTTAAATGTCTTTCATTATGCCAACTGCTGTGATGAAGTGCTTGAAAATAAGTCTTCAAAGTAACGGCAATGTTGACATTCAAGTTATAATAAAAAAAATAAGATATAACATAGAAAGAACCATTGATTCATAGCCCATCTCCATGCATGTCTAAGAAAGTTAACAACTAGACAAATATAGTTGTAATATGAAAGAATGTGTATAGTTGAAATCTAAAGTAATAGTTGTGAATAAAATAATCAAAATGGAAATAAAACACCAATTAGATAATTATAGAATACTAATGCTTCTGATAATGCAAAAGAGAAAAAGTAATTTAACCACTTTATTAAGCTGAAGATAATAGAGCTCAGAAAGTCATTTTGCAGGGCTTTGGAAAGTATTTCTTTATTATTTACTTTCTGAAGCTGTGATAAAACATCATGACCAATGCAACTTATAGAAGGAAGAAGGTTTTTTGGCTGACAGATCCAGAGGGATGAGTTCATCATGATGGTGGAGGGGCATGGCTGGAGGCAGTTGGAGCAGAAAATTGAGTACTCACTTCTTCCAGCAGGCACAGGAAGCAGAGGAGGGACAGATTGGAAAGGGAACTTGGCTTTGGAATCTCAAAGCCATTCCCAGTGATGTGCTACCTTCAGCATGGCCACACCTTCTAAAGGTTCCATGACCCTCCCCAAACAGTTCTAGCAACTGGAAACCAATTGTCCAATTACTTTGAGGCTGGGGGTTCACTTGTTTAAACCACCACAATAGATTTGCTTATTATGCTTGGAATTGAAACATAGAATTGAATTGTGTGAGTTCATTTACTTGTTTATATTTTCTGACAATGTTATAAAATAATTTTGAACCATTCATTATACATTTTGAGTAGCAATGTCTCAGATCATTCAGTATTTACACAATCAAAAAAGGAAATTTAATTATAAAATTCCTTGGATTGTGTGGGTGATCGTGTGTGCGTGTGTGTGTGTGTGTGTGTGCGCGCGCGCGTGTGTGAATGGAGGACAGTGGAAACTGAAAATGAAGAATGATAGACAGCTTCTGTTTTGCATTATAAGACTTTCTTGTTTGTTATTTTTCCATGGTGGTGAAGTTCAACCTCAGGTCCTTGTACATGCTAACTTTGTTTTCTACCACTGAGGTGTATTCTCAGCCCAAAGAAGGTATTAAACGATATCCATAAATATGAGCTTCGTTCTATGTTATCATCCATGCTCGTAACACCTTACATCATAATACTATCTTCCAATCTAGAAAATGCCATCTGAAGGTGAATCTTGTCATTCACATAAATTTGTTGAATTCTCTAATAGATTATATTCCACCTGGAAGCATTTAAAAAATGTGTCAGGTTTTAACTGGTGTTACTAAGCTGGAAGAAATTCACCGTAAATTGGCTTCCCTTGAGCTTGGACATAACTATAAAGGAAACGTAAACAAACTAAGGATTGATTTTGTTTTTCCATTTCATTTGATTTTACAGTGTTATAGAATAATTTATCTACCCAAAGTTTAGTGTGCCCATGAATCACCTATGACTCTTCCTGAATCACAGCCGATCCTGGTTTCTTGGGTAACAGGGGAGTTAACTTCTGTATTTTGTGAAGCTCCTAGTGGATTTTTGAAGCTGACAGTCTGTGGGACACTTAAAACAGGAAGTATTGAAAGGCAGAAGGAAATGGTCCTGAGTACCTATTGGGAGTCCCATCCTATTCATCCCCACAGTGAAAGACTAAACAGGCTGAACTAAATATAGGACTTTATATTCTAGGTGAAAAAAGAGATTTTCTGTCTGCTGAAAGACTAAACAGGCTGTACTAAATCTAGGATTTTAGATTCTAGGTGAAAAAAGAGATT
>NW_008346550.1:697427-701690 GCF_000622305.1 Nannospalax galili | reverse complement strand
TTCAATGAAAAAAGATGGATATTAAATTTTCCTAATTCAAGAAAGAATGATCATGAAGTAAATGAGAAGCTTAGCATCAACACAAATAAATAAATAAATAAATAAATAAATAATAATAAAGAAGCCTTGTGTGAATGAAGGGCAAATACAATATTGTAGGACTGCCCTATTCTGAGCACCTGCCTACTCAGGACACATGTAGAGTAGAGGATTCCAGCTATTCATTCATATTTTTAGGATAGCAACAAAAGAAGAATGGAAACAAACAGAAACAAGGCAATTTTAAAAATTCAACAGGATTGTGGAAATTCTCTCTGCTTCTTTCACTGTCAATAATGGTTAGCTCAATTTGTAACACAAAGGCAGTCCTTTTCTTGGTCTGTTTTGAGGTGGTTCATGTCAGACACAATTGGTGTAAATGGAGGAGAAGCTGAGGCTTCCCAAGCATAACTGATAGGATAGGTTTTTAAGTCTATTGATTACTCTGTGAGATGTATACAGGGTAGTTTCCTAAAATGCATTTTAACTTCCTGTTTGACTGTAGCACTGAACGTAAAAATCATAAGAAAGAATGTGTCAAGCATAAGAATGTCCACAGTAAACTGTGTAGGTGTGACCATGTCTTCAGGTGTCCATTTAGCCTTTTAAAACTCAATTTGGAAATGATATAAATAGAGAAAGGGCCACGGTACCTTGGGTACTTGGTGTATCACAGTGTTAGTGAATTTACCTTCACAGTATATGAGAAGCAATGTGTGTAAAATGTAATATGTAAAGCTATTTAATCTTGACTGTTATGATTTGTTCATCTCCACCTACGCTAAAATTGTAATGCTTATAAAAGACATG
Organism: Nannospalax galili; assembly: GCF_000622305.1. Classification (NCBI taxonomy): domain Eukaryota; kingdom Metazoa; phylum Chordata; class Mammalia; order Rodentia; family Spalacidae; genus Nannospalax; species Nannospalax galili. Next base: position 700,841 of record NW_008346550.1, on the reverse strand, counting down.
CCATGTACTGTGCTATATCAACCAAGTGATGCTGTTGTAAGACATAAAGAATAAATAGAATCTGGTCACACAAGCCCAGTGTGTATACCGTGTCAGGGTGAATGAGTGAAAAACCAATAAAATGTAGGTATAATATAGATCCCTCTAAAATGTTTTTCAAACAAATTGTTTCTCATGTATTTCATATTATATTTAGCTTCTAACCCACTCAACAAATAGTCATGATTGTAGATAGTATTAGAAACTATCACTGAGGTTTGTATGTTTGTTTGTTTTTTAACATAAAGGTGACAACACATCAGTGGATCAGTGAGTATCCATGGAACCAAAACAAATAACCATGCTGCATAAATGTAAATTATGTGTGATGCAATCCTGCCATCTACTGACCACATTACAAATTGAACATTCTTAAGACAAAAAAAAAAGTGAACTATTTTGCAATGCATATTTAAATTTTAGGTGAAGAAAAATAATATTCTGTATTTAAAAGTGTGAAATAGTATACTTCAGCCCTCTCAAAATCCAGGAGGCCATGTGTAATTAGGGTCAAATTACATAGAGTTGGATGAGAAGAGTGGCTGGATACTCCAGTAAGGGTCCAGTGACACTGCTTGGACCTCCTTTAATGAATGAGCACAACCGTCAGTATGCCCAATTGTGATGATGTTTGGCGATCAGGCTCAGCTGAAGTCATGATGATGGTAGTTTTTTCATGCAGAAGGGACTGCTGTATAGCATCATCTTATTAAAAGGACCTGGAGTTTAAAAGGATTTGGTGCTACTACCCACATATGAAGGAGAACATACGTCGTTTGCTTTTCTGAGTCTGTTACTTCACTTGGTATAACAGTTTCTAGGTCCATCCATTTACCTGCAAATTTAATTTATCATCTTTATAGCCTCATACTCCCATTACCACTGGCACCCTCCCATAGTGCCCACCCCCCGCGCCCCGGAGCCATATTCTTGGTCCTCTCTGTTAAGGCCCACTGGATTCTCAGTGTCCCCATCCATTCCCCAGTGTAAGTCCCTCCACTAAATTTAGTCAGATTATCTAGAGTCCTTTGTTTTAGGAAGATTAGCTCTGCTTCATCTAGCATCAATCAGTTGCCAGTGTTCCATAAGATAAGATTGAGGTCTGTTGTTCATTTTCCCAGTTCTTCTCTGGGTTATTTTCTGCCTGAGTTTGCATGGGACTTGGGTATGCAGAATCATATGAGCATGTTCCCAGGAGCTTGTAGGACTCTATTTCCATAGAGTCATGCAGCTCCTCCCTGACTCCTACAATCTTTCCATCCCCTCTTCTGCTAATGAATCTCTCTCTTGGTTCTCAATAATGATGCTTCCTCATGCAGCAGAGGTTCAGGGACACAAAAGGTCACAAATAGCCAAAGTGTAGCAATGAAGAGTCTGCTGAATGCTGGTCCTTGGACAGTATCCCGTTGTTAAACTTCTCCCACCCAAGGCTCAGAGACCATCGTGGAAGAGGGGTAGACTGTTTTTTTATTTAAATGTGCTGTATTTGCTAATCGCTGTTACTTTTCATTTGTTGTCTGACTTTTTTCTGTTGTGCACCTTCAGAAAGAAATATCAAAATAAATAGTTACAGTTTGAAACAATCTTCAATTATAAATATTTTTAGCAATAAGCCAGTGCTTATATACTGCAAATACATGTGGAAATGATTTTTTGTATATATACAGTGACTTAAAAAATAAAGAAAAACTATTTTGATCTTTTATGTTGTTGTTTTTGTTGTTTGTTTTTTATATTGGGTATCAAATGTGTGGTATTGGTCTTGATAGGTAACTGTGCTACCACCTAATCACTTCCCCAATGCCTTCCAAATTTAAATTATGTGGACTTGCAAAGCACAGGCTGACCTACATCTCAAAATCCTGCTGCCTCAGTCAACCAAGTGTTAAGACGCAGATGTACATATCTACATGCATCAGTACTGTCAAGTCTTTAAGCCACAGATTGTTCATATGCATTAGTCTATGAAATAACTTAATATTCATAATTCTATAAAATGGTAAGTTTTATTTTCCCCATTTTATAGATAAGAAAATAAGATAACTGGAAGGCATGTTCCTCCAAACTACAAAATGCAGGGTATAATGGGGTTTAAGCTAGAGATTCTGTACCAATATTGATTGCCTTAATTGCTCTAGAAATTTTTGTAGTGCTATGACAATATCTTTGTTTATGCTTAAAAATAGTTTGTTTCTAAATTCATGGAAAACGTTGTTTTTTTTTAAATGCTATTGTAATTCAGTTGAATTGCCTTAAACGAACATTGTAGACATGGAGTTTATAAAAAAGAGACTACATCTTTCACATTTCCGGATGTTTGGTAGTCCAAGATTAAGTTGCCCCAGACTTAATGTTTAGAGAGACCTCTTTACTAAATGCATTCTGCATAATAATCATGATGGACTATGTGGGGCTTCTTTCACAAGGACAGTTGTCAAAAGTTAAGAATACCTTTGTCATGATTAATGGCTCCCAAAGGCTCAATTTTTTAATACTAATACATGAAGGAATAGCATTTTGTGATACATAGGCATGTGGACCACAACAGATTTTTATCTTATTTGTAGAAGAAAGCAAAATTTCTAATAGTTTGTCTAAATATCTAAATTTTTAGATAATACTCATATTACCTCTTGAATATTTTCTGAATACATATGTTTTCCATATTTATGATTTCATCATTTATTGATAAAAAATGATTTTTGTCAGTGGAGAGCCAGGGTAAGCGAGTTTTATGTCTTGTTATTATACTGCTAATCTCTTTGTGAAACTTTAATAAACTGCAACACAGTCAGAGTACAGCAAATTTAACACAGTGGAAAAGCATAAAACGTCTGACACAAAAATATCCATCAATTGCCACATATTCTCAGTGGCTTCTGCAAGCTGGTAATAAGGAGATATAAATGATTTGACTCTGCCAGTATCTCATTGTGCAGTCAGTGTAAAATACAAGGATTATAAAATGTTCCTCTGTCATACATTTTGGTGGTGATTGGAGTATCTAGTGAAATATGGGATTTTATTCGTAGCACTTTAAGTTAATAACAATAACTGTAAAACTAATATTGTTCTTTCCAGTAATTGCCATCATCCATCATGGTGCTCTACAATGCAGAAACAAATATGTGCCACTTTGTTTCAGAGCAGACTCCTGGGTAAACCTATGAGCTTATTACTAAGTCTTTACTACATAAAATATTATTTAAATAAATTATATAGTAATGAAATCATACATTTAAAAGAAGCACAAAACCAAAATTTTAATAATAACTCCATGCTTTACAACAATCTTGCCACCTACATTTTGATCTGACATTCTGATTATATCAAATTATTATAGATACAGCTGAAACATTGAAAAATATTATGGAA
>NW_008346550.1:696433-697367 GCF_000622305.1 Nannospalax galili | reverse complement strand
AACTGGGGACCAGAAAATAGAGTGTTCCATTCTACACTCTTGCTACAAAAACAGAGAATTCTGTATATCGTAATGAAACCAACTGTCTTTATTACAGTCCAAAACTAGCATATTACTTTTCTGCTATTTTATAATAGTCAGATAAAATGAATAAAAATGGAAGCCAAATAAACAAAAATATCCCTTTGTTGTGTTAATGTTTATACTTATATTTGTAAGTCAAACTTATTTTTTTTTCTTTTGGCAAAGGTGATTTCTTTTCCTAGGGGCACCATATTAGTAAAAGGTGAGTTACTTATAATACGCACTTTAAACAGGGCTTAGTAGTCATATTGCATGCCAACTCCAATATTCATTTGAATTTTTCAAAGTGTTTTGAATGTTAACTTTCATTTCACAATTACTTAAAGGTGAAAAGGCAGGTTGCTATGGGAAGCCTGTTAACTTTTGCCAGAAAACACTAGTTAAGTAAATTTAAGAATGGGAAATTCAACTAAGGAGTTAGCGAAAAGAAACCCACAGCCCATGATGTCAAATCAGTCTTGACCTCTGGGACTAGCTGAGGGAATAGTGCTTGTAGGAAAGGAGAAAATCTTTTTTCTCACTGTGAATATTCTCTGCTTCTTATTAATTTTTCCTTGACTTTTAAATTAACTGGGAGTTCATGCACACATAAAATGTATTTTTATCAAATCCACCTCCCAATTCTTCCATCCAATTCCCCACATCTCCAACCCATTCTTCTCTCCCAAGTTCATGTACTCTCTTATTATTCTTTTTTTTATTTCATTTCTGTTTTCTTTTTTAAACTCACAGAGTCCAAGCAGTGTAGCCAGGCATGTTTGTGTACACCTTTAATCCCATTATTAGTAAAGCAGAGAGATACAGATGTCTGTGAGTTGCAAGCCAGGCAGCATTATACAATGATATCTTG
>NW_008346550.1:678293-696398 GCF_000622305.1 Nannospalax galili | reverse complement strand
ATAAATAATGTTCTTAACAAATCTGCTTTTTCTATTTTCACAAACTCATCTTTCTCTGTTGTATATGTTAGAAAATTTTAATTTTTAAAATTGAACCCAGGATTTCATACAATGTATTTTTACCACATTCAGAACCCCTCTTACATCACCAGCTCTTCCCCACTACTCTCCTCCCAGTTTATTTCCTTCATTATCTATCTATCTTCTATCATCTAATCTATCTATCCTATCTATCTATCATCTATCTATCATCTATCTATTTATCTATCATCTATCTCTATCATCTATCTATCTATCAAGCATCTTTCTATCATCTATCTATCTACATCTATCCATCAATTTATTATTGTTTTTAAAGGGTTACTGATTCTAATCTGCACTATCCAAGTGCCACTGGGTATAAATTAATGCACTGACATCTGGTCAGCCTTCTAGGCATCACAACAGTGTCCAACATCCATCAGCATCCAATAGATTCATATCTAGTACTGGGGCTTCCTGCCTAACTCCCTCATACATGCAGGCTCCTCTCAAGCTTGGATTTTCATAAGTCTTGTGTATGCTGTCATAAATGTTATGGATTCATATGTGCAGCTACCTGTGGTGTCCAGACAACATAGAGTACTCATTTATCTGCCAATTCTGGTCCTAATGATCTTTCCACATATTCCTCTGCAATAATCCCTGAGCTTTTAGAGGAGAATATGTGATATAGGTGTTCCTTTTAGGTCTGAGAGCACTTATTTTCTGCATGTCAACTTTTTTGTGAGTCTCTACATTAATTACTATTTGCTGCAGGAAGAACCTTTTGGTGAGAGGTGAAGGATGTACTAATGTATGGATAAAATAAGAAAACAAAGCAAAACAAAACTGTGAGTCAGATTAATATTATGTCTTTTTATCAGAATGGGAGTGATAGATTCTCCCCTATTTTCTGTGATTTGTCTGGGTTCAGGCTCTTGCCCTCATAACAGTGTTAGGAATGGATTCCTTATTGTGAAGCAGGCCTTAAATCTATTAGAAAGTGATTTTTTTCCATAATATTCATGCTTCTTCTGCACCATTGGGCATATTTTGCAAAGTCATTTGCCACTGTAGATCACAGAGTACATACCTGGTCAGGATGGATGGGTGCCTTTCTCTGTCAGCACATTTAATATTCTCTAAGACAGCCAACAGAGATGAAGCTTCAAGGTCAGCACCAATTTGATTTCTCATTTGTTCTGTGATTCAGATATGAGGTATCTTTAGCAATAGGGTCTTGCCATCAAGTTCTGGTGGGTAACCAAACACAATGGCAATAGCCAGTATTGTTTGAAGATATTGACATCTAAGGTCTATAATGCCAAAAGAATAAATCCATTCCTAGCCTTGGACTGTTCTTTTGCTAGACTGTTGAGGTCATTGAATCCTTGTTATAGGATAATTTTCTCTTTTTAATTAAAAAATTATTCTTTTTTTTTACTTTAAGTGTATGAGTACATTGCTTGTATTTATGTAAGTGCATCCATCTCATACCATGCCCAAGGAAGTTAGAGGAGGGCTTTGGATTACTCTAGAACTGGAGTTATATACCATTGTTAACCACTCTGAGGGTGCTGGGAATCAAACTCGGGTCTTATGAAAGAGCAGCTTGTGCCCTTAGTCGCTGAGCCATCTCTCCAGACCAAGAGGGGAACTCTCTTTACACAATTTCTATATTGTATATGTATATGTTGAGAAAAACTTCCACAGTAGGTTTCCACATTATACTTTTTTCTTTGCAAAATACAGTATTTTAAAATATTTTCATTGAATCTTTTACAATTTTCATTCAATATAATTTGGTGGCATTTAGATCTATTCCTCCATGCACAACTCAGCAAACAGTCCCTCACCCAATTCATGTACTCTACTGTATACACAGCATGAAATATAGAATCAGATTTGTTTCCTTACATGTCACTCAGTGTGGATTCATCCATTGGAGCCTGGTCAATCTTCCAGAATTCCATCCCTGTCAGAGACTGTCTCCTCTTTCCTAGTAGCCATGCTAAATGTTCCTCAGGTTAAGTTGCGATTTCTTATCCACTTCCACATGTCTTTGCTTGTTTTTGTCTTTTTTTAACTTGCATGTAAGTTGTGCATGCTATCACCATTGTAGTGTTCATATCCATAATGACTCTTTAGTGTTATTATTCCTCCTTTAACCCTCACTTCTTCCCTACCTCCCATTACCCCATTAAAATGGCAATATCTTCTATTCCCATTTACATTTATTTTCATATTTCTATCACTACATTCTACCTCCCCTCCCTTGAAACATTGCCATGGAATCTTATTAGTACCCTAATCTCTAAGATTTTCCAACTGAAATAAATCTATAAAGCTAGCATTCACTTAGGGAAAAACATACTAACTTAGTCTTTCTGGATCTGAGAAGAGAGCACAAAGAATAAATAAACAGTTCTAGAACAGTTAACCAAAAGACTTCAAAGACAACAACACTACAATCCAACATAACAAGATTTAATAAATACTGGCCAAAAAACTCTTAATATTGCCTCTTATCCCAGTAAAAAGGACATTGCCAGCTGGCATAGAACTCTGTATGTAGACTGAACCGGCCTTGAAATCAAAGAGATCTTCCTGCCTTTGCCTCTGGAGTGCTAGGATTATAGGTGTGTGCCATCAAGCCCTGCATAAGAGAAAATAAAGGACATTACTTTTAATAGTTATCTATGTCAGAGTTCATGCTTAAAATGAGAGGGAACCTAATCTAAAATCATAGGGAGAAATTGGTATGTCCATCTTGAAATATTATCTGTTCTTGACAATTAGTGTTAACTAGAATAGTTAGTTACACTAAGAGATTTAGTGTGCATCTGTAAAATTCTTTCATTGAAATGCCACAGCAAGCTGCTACACATCTCTGCAATTTCAGGCTCTGAAGATCTGTATTTCATGGATCCCAGAAGCAAAATTCTCTACAGGCTGTGTTGGCTAGGGCCATTTTTGAAACCTCTGTATCAACAAAGCAATAGAATGATTGTCTATCTGATGGGTAGAACTACCATTATCTAGTGTGATAAAGGAAGATGGTTTGGAAACCCAAGTAAACATTGGGACACACTTGACACTTCTCATACCATTTTGAAAAACAAATGCTGCACTCAAAATTAAAAATAAGTTATCAAGGGTCCACATGTCACAATGATGTTCATCTTGATCACTATGTAGATAAGACACTTAATCTAATAGAAGTGATTATTAAGTATGAAGGATGTAGATATGGGCTATAGAGAAATTATGTGATAGTTAATCAAGCTGAGATAATCTCTAGCAACCAAAATTGTAGTTTGGTTTGTTCTTTGTTTGGTCTTCTAATTTTTCCCTTGAAATAGTCACTCAGGAAAAAGTAACAACAAAGGTCCTATAGAATCTGTTTTCAGATGGATAAAATTATTTTCAGAAGCAAATGTTCCAATGATGAACTCTAGGGAATGTTCTGGGTATGTTACAGTGTCCCTATTTTCAAGAGCAAAGAACTAGCTTCCATTTGGCCACAAGAATGCCTTATCTTGAAGAACTCTAGTAAATAGGTGTAACTAAAGGAGGAATGGATAAAAATGGTGTCATTTAAATGGGAGGGATGAGGGAGGGTTATACAAGGAAGCTTGGGGATCCAGGGAAAGAAAGAGCTCAAGAAAGGTGGGACCATAGGAGACTGGAATTAGCAAGAGAGAAATGGAGAAAATGGGAACACTTTTAATGGGGAAACCATGGAAGAAGGGTTAAACAGTGAAAGAGGAGAGATAAATAATGCCTAGCCAGTATTAAAAAGATCAGAGGGAATCATATTAGTTCAACAACATAATGACAAATTACACACACATTATCTCTACATGAGTCCATCTGTATACCTAAAGGTTACATGAAACAGTGCTATACAATATGAAAACTTCCTTTGAGTTGATGGCAGGGTCATCCAAGAGACTCCTAAAACTACTCAGGCTATTGCTAAATCCCTTGATGGCCTCCCATAACTGGAAGGTAAAACCTAACTGCTGAAGACAGAACATACATCGGGCACAGGATTTGGAGCAATAGAGCTGCAACTGACCTGAAAACACTTCCCCTGAAGGCTAGCTCTCATAGCTTTGGAGCACACTATGAAGTTGCCAAGGGAAAACATCAATGGGTGATCCAAGACCAGCTTTAAGACCAAATAACTACATCAATGGCTATCACAGCATATGTCATTGATGCATTAGTGGCACTTTAATCTTGGGGATAATCAACAGCTACCTAATTGAACTAAAAGCCCACTCAATGGGAGGAAACTCAAGTGTGGTACTCTAAACATGACCAAATGCACATGCTTGGAGTGGTCTTAGATCTTAGAGAAGAAAAAGATTGTCACATCACTAGACTAATGTGATTTCTTATTATGTGAAAATATACATTCTTATATTTAGAGACAAATATCCCTGTCACCACTCATCAAAGAAGCTCACATTGTCTATGCATTGCCCAGTCCTAAGTCACGTATCTACAGTGCAACATTGACATCTAATTTTCATGGAACATAGAGCAGGGGCAAAGAACAGATGCTAATAAATCTCTCAGGTCTCATTAATGAAGCTCCCTCATGCAGTGGAGGGCAAGGAACACAAAAGTCACAAATGGCTAAAGCACAGAGATCAAGAGTCTGCTAAATACTGGTCCTCGGACAGGACTCCTTTAAAATAACTTCACCCACCCAAGACTCAAGGACCATCACAGAAGACGGAACTTGGGGGTGGGGAGGAGGATGCAAGATCATATCGAAACAGAGTTCTACAAGTTCTTGGAAACCTGCTCATATGATTCTATGACAATGGTGTCAGTATATACAAGTCCCATGCAAACTCAGGCAAACAAAAATCCAGCATAGAACTGGGGAAATGAACAGCAGACCCCTCCAATATTATTTGAAAAACTATTGACAACTGATTGCTCTTAGGTGAAGAAGAGCTGATCTTCCTAATACAAGGGACCCTAGAGAGGCTAACTAGACCTCAGTGGATGGACTTTCACAGGGGAACATCTGGGGACACTGGCTTGACAAAATGGGCCTTAACAGGGATAACAGAGCATGTGGGCTCTGGGGGGTGGTATGGGAGGGTGGCTTTGGGGTCAGAGGTATTAAGATGATTAAGACTGTTTGAAATGTTCTGTAGGAAGTAAACAAAACTTCAGTTAAAGGAAAAGAAAGGCTTATCTTTGGGACAGAGCTGACTACTTCCCAAGAAATGCTGTTGTCATAAGAATTTACACTGGCCAAAGTCTGGGACATTTCCTAGGCAAACTTCTAACCAATGGTTATTCTGTGAGAGAGGTAATATAGGGCTCCCTCTCATCCTTATTCATATCTGAAAATCCACTTATGGGATTAATTAATGACAAATGAAAACCCAGTTTGGACAACTTCACAGTTCACTTTTTACCATTATCTGATCTTGTTGTTCTCACATCCTCACAATGTTTTGCTTCTGTGCATTTTCTCCATTACATATTTGCCTGCCAAGTTTCCTCTTGTCTCTTTCCTTAAGCCCAGACTTATTGGAGTACTATTGTGAGAATAAATCATTATGTCTGAAAGCTCAAAAATCAATCTGTGGATATCCAAATTCCAAGTCTGTTTTATTATATGACACAATTATTAGAGTTACTTAATCTTTCTGTCTTCATGGCATGGTTCTGTTTATGAGTTTTAAGCATATTTATAAAAATATCATTAAACGAATGCATAATTATAGAAGCAACTTTAAAAAGCAAAAAATAAAAAAATGTCAAACTTGATTATTATTGCAAGTATGTGTATTTCATAGATCCTATATTTAAAAATACATTAGAAGTGGGAAAGACTACTGCTCATAAAAATGGTGAAAAAAAATCCAAAAATGTCTTTAGTAATCATGTCAACATTTTTTCTATATTATAAACATACAGTGCATGAAAATCATATTATGTAATATTATGTATCTGTGTGTACTACATTAATCAAATTCTTTTTCCATCATGATGGTTAGATTAGATTTCTAGTATGTGAAAGTATAAAATACAATGAAAAATATATAATCAATACAAACACTTATACATGAGTGTACATATTAATTCTATCATGCAGCAGTTCATCTAACCCTTAGTAATTTCATCATATTCCTCACCAATGAGAAAGAATTTGGTTTAGGGGAAATTTTATTAAAAATATGTGCATCTAGAATTTAACCAACAACATCTTATCTTTAAAGAAAGACTTAGAAGGCATTAACACAAACAATTTCGGTGGTGGTAATTTTATGATTATTGTTCTCTAAGATATCTGCTCTTATTTTATGTTAGAAGAAACTTCATCAAAGAGAAACATTCATGAGTTAATGACTCCCAGCTTCATACTGCCATATCTGTACTTTGCCCATGGAATCAAAATATCAAACCACTCATTCAGAAAGTACTTTAGAGCAGTCTATTTACTACCAAATATTGGAGGGGCGATGGTCATAATTTTTTCTATATGGTAAATATACATATAGAAGATTTACATTTATTAAAAACATAATTTAGTAATAAGATATATATTAAACTTATAGAGAATTCAACATGTAGGCAAAAATGTAGAAAATTAGAATCAGTGAAACATGCCATGATAGAAAAATGACTAAGAAAGATCCTTTTAATTAGAAAACTTGTTTAGAGAAGACCTCTCAGAGATGATGATATTTAAACAGATTTAGAGGCTGAAAAGAAGCAGGCCTTTTGAAGATCCTCAGAAAATGCACTCTTGGCAGATACACCAGCATGAAATGACAGTAAGATGGAGAGTCCCTAGTTTGAAGAACCGAAAGCTGGGCATTTGTCCTACAGCAGAGGATGTAACTCAGATGCCTATTGAGGCCAGCAGTTAGTTAAAGGTGTTCAGGAGAGTGGGGTTGCTGCTTTTAGTAGTATTCTTTTCACCCAGATACACTTTGTTTGCATATTAATGGATTCTTAATTATATTCTCCCCACAGGGATACTCTCTGATTGCATATTAAACACTCAGGAATATTTTTCACTTACAGAAAGAAATATGATCTGTCCTAATTTTTGTGATGCAGACTAGTCCCTTGGGTGTATCTTTTGTTTCCCCACACCACCTTTGCAATACTGAGAACAGAGCAAGTGAATTAATAAATGAAAAATGACAGTGGATTTCACTATCAAGGTAAAAATGTGAAAAGTCTCTGATTAATTTTAAATGCACATGCAGGCTACGTTTACTACTTAGTCTAACTAATGCTAGCCTGAACATAGAACGGTTCTGTTTAGGTAGAGTTTATGGGTTTAAGCAGGAGATTGGATACAGATATTTATGTACAATGTTCTTATTTTTTTAACTTTTTTGTTGTTAGCCTTAGCCTTTAACGGCTGTGCTATCCTTCCAGCCCAATTTTTTTTTTAAATAAAGGCAATTAATTTTGTTTAAACAAATAATAATTATTATTAAGAACAAATATTCATTGTCAACTATGCAGACATTAAGATGCTTACCCTATTTGAAGTTTAAAGGGTTGTTGTTCTACGTTTTTACCAATGTTGATAAAAGACCTGAGGCATATATTAGAAATCATTTATTACTTGCACAATAGCAATAGCCATTTTTCTCAGTGGAAGAGTTAGTTCTCTTACTTCTTTTTCCTAGTAAGAGCAAAAAGGGACAGCTGATACTCCCATTTTGTGTATTACATTATAGGGGTAGATACCTCAGTTTAGGCAATCTAGTGATTTTTAATGGATGGGAAACAAGACTGCTACTTTGCTTGGAATAAAGATACCATCTTTATCCTCCAAAGCTTTCAGTCAATCCTTACTTTAGGAGACAGGTTTCCAAAGTTCACATCAAGCAAATATGCTTCAAAATATTGAGTGGAATATTGCATAGTAGGGGTCTCAACATCCATAAGCCTCAAGATTTCCACTTCATGATTAAAGGATAATAGGCAAAGGGAGATACATTAAAGAATTTTTTCCCCGACATAGAAGAGTGTAGATTTTAGAGGGCCTTATGAACAACACAAAAGAAAATTTTCTTTATATGAATTTCAAGGAAAATTGATTGTTGAATATTAAAGAGTAGAATGACATGAGTTCTTTTATCTCATTGAGGAGGACTTTGAGATGGGGTCATAGGCAACTGTACTTGCCTTTATGCCTGAGGAACTGAGTTGCATTCCAAGACCCACATGGTGGAAGGAGAGAACCAATGTCCACAAGTTGTCCTCTCATCTACCATATGCACACTGTGGCACGCATGTACCCAGACCACATGCACACATGTACAAAGAAATAAAATATATGTAAAATATAATAAAAGCAAATGATGATGATGATACTTATGTATAGAAAGGACTGACAAAGATGAATCTTTGGGGAAGCACATTAAAAAGGTCAAGACACAATATGGAGATGTCGCTATTAATGCAGATGGAAGAAAGTAGATTGACTTGTGATATAAGCTTTTGGGTGGATCTATAAACTTAATTGATGAAGAAAAAGTGGAATTGAAATTAATTAAGGGAGTTTTCCAGTTTGTGACTTTATCCTTGCTAATTGTTTGATTTTTGTCTTTTATTTCCCCAGATGTAGGGACAGAACACAGGAATTTATGCTTTTAGACAACTGCTCTATCACTAGACTAAATCCAGATTGCCTTGATAACATATTTATATTGGAAAACTGGCCAATAGATGTGTCAAATACAAATACTTAAATTTTTGTTATAGTTCAGAAGCTTACAAAATGCTCATGGAATAACATTAATCAATTGATTCTATAATTTAGAGACAATGAATAGTTTTCTGCCCCATAAAACATTTGGACAGAGTTCAAATTTGAATGAAATTTAAATGATGAGTATGAATGAAATCACATTGTTATAAGTGAAAAAAAGAAAAGTATGCATGGATAAGTTCTTGAAGAAACTCTAATTTTTAGGAATTAGGCAGAGACTTTTAAGGTAAAAGTATATGGATATTTTCTTCAGGATCATAAAGAAACATAAGATATAGACAAGGTATAATGCAATCTAAGGCAAGAAAGTCTTAGCACATTTTAGAAGAAATGTAATCATATAAAATGTATATAGAGAACATGAGGTGAGGAAAGAGATATGCTTCCTGGTTTAATAAGCATGGAGGTTGGCAGGGGAGAAGAAAAGAACATCTAGATCGTGTGGGTGGAATAGGAATTTAATGGTGAGGAAGCAGTAACAAAACATGCAGGGAATCTTTTCAAAAATCCCTTCTACTAAGAAGTAAAGTCAGAGTTTTCGTGGAATGAAGAATATATGTGAAACTTTTCTTTATAGAGATATATATATAGAGAGAGAGAGAGAGAGAGAAAGAGAGAGCGAGAGAGCGAGAGAGCGAGAGAGAGAGAGAGAGAGAGAGAGACCCAGGGTGACAGGCCTGTCATAATGCTAAACCCATGCATAAATTGCCTATATTTTAAAAGACCATTAACTATAAATATGAATGATCCTATTGAAAAGGTAAATCAAGGGAATTATGTTGACTATATAAGGTATATAAGGTATGTAAGGGAATTATGTTGACTACGTGTCATTTAAATGTTATCCACAGTATACTTTGATTGAAGGTAGAACTCATCTGCCTACCTAAGACTAAAGAACGAGACAATAGGTTCTAAAGCAAATAGGTGGCACATTTCAGTTAAAGAAAGGGAAAGAGATGTATGTCTCCTATTATTTTTACAATAGAACAAAGGTTGAAATTCTCAGCAAGAGTATGGTAGGTTATTCACTAGGAAAGGATGGACTACTGTCGCTGCCTAGAGTGAGCAAGTCATTACTGGCTAGGGACTCAAATTTTGAGGTTTCCTGATTTCTGAATGGGAAATGGAAGTTTTGAGCAAAGCAGTTGGGAAGGAATGAATGTGAAATAAGTGTCATGCCTGAGGATAATGGCTAAGGACCCATTATGATCTATGTCGCACCCTTACTTCACGATGTGATGTTCATGTGTAATGGATTGCCCTAAGAAAACATAATACATAGATAAATATTTTAGTTAATCCATGATTATTGGTCTTGATGAGTACAGGGTGTTTTCATGTTTGTTTGTGTGTGTGTGTGTGTGTGTGTGTGAATTTTATGTGTGTTCTGGGGACCAAACTCATGTCACCCGATTGGAGAACAAGCACCTTTACCTTCTGAGCCAACTCACAGTCATAATTACAGATATTTTTGAGATAGTGCTTTCAAGTAATGAAATACAGAATATGCACAAGGTAAAGAAGAGAGCAAATCTGTGATTTCCCAAATAAAAAATATCAGTGTATGGTTGTATTCAATAGAATATTTTCAATGACAGCATAATGTGTCTTTGTGGCATTTGGGGGGGAAACATAAATAGATGGACAATTATAGAATAATAGTCTGAGTCAGATTTATAAAGTTGTTATTTGGGGATTCCACTGGTTTTTTAAAAAAATTTATTTAATAATAACATAATTAGAAGAAGGATTTCATTACAACAGCTTTGACATGTCCAATAACAATTTCCAGAACTAAGATGCATCTCTTTCAAAGTTAGCTGTAAATTTTTAGGTTTACAGTTGAATTAATACAGTTATACAATATTGTACTCAGTATAAATCCTGTAAGATATAAGTTGAAGGTTTTAACATCTAAAAAAGATCTCCATTCCCTTATTAAAATACACAATTTCATACAGAAAAATTCATTTTTAATGCAATTAACACTAAGATGTTTGCACATGCATTTCTAATCTCTATGTATCTGATTATCACTAGTCATAGTCAGTTACTTTCTGAGATCCTTGGCATCTGAGCATGGATATAAAGTCATCAGGTAGATTTCAATCATAATGTTTTTTCACATCCACTAATTTTTGAGGGGCAAACTTTTATGCTTTGAAGAATTTTTTTTTTCATTTTTAAAAAATTTAATAACCACATGATCAGAAGAAGCATTTCATTAAAGTTTTAACATATTCAGTAACACACTCCAGAGCAAGGATATATCGCTTTCAACATTGGCTGTAAATTTTAGGTTCAAAACTGAATTAATACAGTTATACAATATTGCACTGAGTTTAAACCCTATAAGATGTAAAATTGAATGAGTTTTTACCCTTTAAAGAAGATCTCCATTTTGTTTTAAAATATGCTGTTTCCTACATTTTTTTAAATGATACTAACATTTTGATGTTTGCACATGTGTCTTTAATCTCTATATACCTGTGATTACTAGTCGGATCCTTAGTACCCGAGTATGGATATAAAGTCACACTCAGTAATGCTTGGATCCTTAGTACTCGAGTATGGATATAAAGTCATCAGGTAGATTTCACTGGCAATGTTACCACCTCTATATTTAACATGAAGTAAATTCCTATGCTTCCTCCTCAAATATAAGTCCTTAAAAAAATTGTTGATTTTTCTGTGTGTATATCATACAGAACATCTCACACAATTTTATTCATCTATATACGCACTTCTCAAACGACACCCTCCCATAGCCTCTCCCCTTCCACTTACTGGATCCCAAATACTCTGTCATCTCTGTTACTGTCCACTCTGTTGTTGACACCCCCAGCCACTCTCCAGTGCTTGTCCATCTGCTGAATCTAGTCAGCCTATCCAGATATCCTTGTTTTAGGAACATCAGTTTTTCCTCATCACTTTCTGATTCAGAACAAAATTATCAATGAGAAATAATTGTATACTTTTTATATGGACATAAGCCTAATGTCTGAAAAGTGTAATCCCTTGAACTTTTAAAGAAATATACTGATGACTTACTCTTTGTTATACTTTCCTTTTGTGTGTTTAAGACCATACATTTGGCCCAAATAAATCAATTTATTTTTACACTTAGGGTCGTTTGAGGATCTGTTTCTCGGGGGTCACATGGCCTTAGGAGGAACCCCTGGCTCCTTTCTTTTACCAATTCCGTCTATGTGAAGATAAGACAAAGGTCCTACTTGACCATGGCTGGCTTCACTTGGAAGCATGGAGGAAATCTTTCCTCTGAGTTGACCCTCTTCTTTGTATGACACTGGTTCAAGTCCATCTGGTGGGGTCTCGATTGGTTTTTATATCTAATCAAAATGGAAACCAGGACTGAAAAGATCTCTAAGAACAATGACCCAGTTTTACTGAAGACATGATCTTAATATTGATTGATTGACAAATATAAGTCAAATATAACATCTCTATCAAAGAAAAATTAAAAGGAAGGCTAAATAAATAGATGTTTTCGAATATTCTAAATGTTCATAAGCAAGGGCTTTCCAGCGAGGAGTACCTAATAAAGGTAACTGCATAATTGGAACAAATAGAATATTTTTAAAATTTTTTTCCTTGCTAATTCTCCATCAGTCTTTTGCCTTTTCTTCAATGGAATTCCACAAATTACTCCCATTTTGGAGCTTTTTAATCTAAGTCAAAATCTTCTCAATTAGATTCTTTGGAACATTTTTTGCTGTATCTAAATTGGCTTTTTAACACTGGTGATGAAGTTCCCAAGGAGATTATCGCAGTTATATGGAGATCATCAGAAACTATGGGCAAATTGTGAAGTTTCCAGATTTCTAAATGGGAGATCTAAGCTTTCACCAAAACATTTGGGAAGGAAAGTGTGTGGAATCTGTGGCATGCCTGAGCAAGATGAGTGCTGAAATCTAGTAGATTAACAGCAGGAATCAATCTTCCTGCCTTTTGTGAGAATGGTTCTTCTGTGTAGTTCAGTTGCTCCTTTTTCTCTTCCTCAAAACCAGTGAGTGGAAACCATCTTGGAAATGACACTACACCATTACTTAACTGTGTTGTTAATGAGATTCCCAGATTTGTGTTGTTTAAAAATATAATTCTGGGCGTGGTGGTGCATGCCTTTAATCCCAGCACTCAGGAGGCAGAGGCAGGCAGATCTCTATGAGTTCAAGGCAAGCCTTGTCTACATAGTGAGTTCCAGGACAGCTGGGGCTACAGGGAGACCCTGTCTCAAAAAGACATATATATTTTCATTTAGTACTTTTTATTTGCTAAAACACATTGAGAAATTGTATTTGCAAATTATAGTGGATATGTCCTCTGTACCATCAGGCAGGGAACTGCCAGCAATGCTGTGTTAACACATTTGATAGTGTGCATTTTTACAAAATAGGAAAAGAAATTTTATCTTTAAGTACATTTAAGTGCTCAGGCATATGATGGTTGCAAAAATATGTTTTGTTTTTATTTTTCAGTGTTTTGAGACAGGTTTTCCATGTATTCCATGTGACCTGGAACTTGCTATATAGACCAGGCTGGCATGGATTTCACAGAGATTTCCACACCTCTGCCTTTGAGTGTTGTGATTTAAGGTGTGTGCCATCATGCCCAGTGCTGGAAAAATATACTGTATGAGAACCTTTCAAGGAGACAGTATAATTGTAATGCTCAGATGCTTTATTGATTAAATACTTTTCTATATTTGCTATTTGATTCTTACAAGTATCTGTGGTTTCTCCGTTGTCTAATAGAAGGGAGCCATTAACTTTCCTCTAGTTTCTTTTTTTTATATTAGAATCATTGTTCTAAATATACCTGAATGTAACTAGTCCTAGTTAGGGTTCTTTGCTATTCATTTTGTAAAATATGTTTTATTTTATTTTTGTGAATTTCATGGGTGAGTACTGTATTTGCACTATTTCTATCCCTCCTAGTCCTCCTCAACTCCTCTCATGTCCCCTCACTCCCTCTCAATTTTTTATCCTCTTCTTTATTGTTCTTACATATACATATATACATTTATAAATAAATTTATGCAATGCACTGAGTCCATTTAATAATGCTCATGTGTACCTGTGTTTATTTCTGCCTCTTGGAAATAGATAACCCTTCAATGAGCTAGTAGGAAACTCATTCTCCCTCCCTCATCATCCTCAGATTGCCTGTAGCTCTTCGTCATGTGGTGGGACTCCATGAATTCCCCTGGTACACTTTGGCAAGTCACCTGTTTGTCATTACACTGATCTGGTTAGACTACCAAACTCTGGTGATTTCATTAGTACCACTTCTTCATCTTGTCTAGGGATGTATTAACTTCCAGCAGGTGTCTTGTCCCTCTGGATCTTACATTAATTATTTCTTTTAGGTCAAAATGTCTTATACAATTTCCCCTATTCAGCTGTAACATATTCACCCATAAAATAATTTTCTGTTCTTAGTTGTTGCTTTATTTAAGCTTTCCTTAAGGAGTTTTAGAGCACTAGGCATGGCACAAACAAATATCTAATATTGTGCTTTATTACCACAAAAAACTTAAGGTGCAAAAGATTAGATTTAAAAGGATTTAACACTGCCTTCAATTATACCACTGGCAAGTTAATTGGGCTTTAAATTCAGGTATTGTCCTCCTCCTTTTCTCTTTTGGCCCATTCTCATCTGGCTTTCTTATACAACCCAGGACTACATGCCCAGGAAGGCAACACCTACATTGGGCTTAGTTCTCCCACATCACTCAAAAATCAAGAAGAAATGCCTCAAAGACATGTCTAGAGGTCAGTCTGCTATAGGGAGTCCTCCAATTCTGTTTCTGTCTTTGCAGGAATGTGTCAAGTTGTCAACTTAAGCTATACAGCACTGTTACCCTCCAGGAGAAGTGATAAGACCCAATTGCTATAGACACCATATAACTTAGCTGCAAAATACAGAAAAATCAAGGTAGAACTGAATTGGAAAATTCTTCCCTGCTGTTTAGCTTTCAAACTACCAGAGGATCCTGTATAACTTGTTGGGGAGACAAAGGATCACAGTTCATCTCAGCTGAGAGTCCTAAGAACTATTGCACTTACCTCTCAGGTAAGATATTTCCACCAGTAAAATAGTGGAACAAGTCTTGTAAAGATTATCATCACCTCTCTCTTTTGATTTAAGGGCCACTGTGTAGGCAGGAAACCATGACATTTACTGTAAATCCCATTGCAAAAAGACATAAAGGTAGGAAAGAGATTTATAGGGAGAAGGGGACTGAGTGGTGTTGGATAACGATAGGAGAGGTTGATTGAAGAGTAATCACAATACATTTCATACATGTATAAAATAGCCAAGCAAAAATTTATTAATAAAATGAAAATTAATAGGAATTTTAAGAAGCAAAGACTCTTTTGAAACTGGACAATGTGCACTCTGCATGTATCAAGATTTCTTGTTGTGTAAGCCTTAGACACAATGAAATTTGTCTGTGGTACTTTTCTTTTCTTTATAAGATAAAGAATATTCCCTAGAGTTTTACTACTATAGTTTTAGGTGCTTTGAATTCATGGCAAAGAATTAAAGTATGAGGCTGTTGATTTGGCTCAGTTGGTAACGTGTTTGCTGCACAACCATAAGGAACTGAAATAGATCCCCAGCACATACATAACAAATTTAAGAGTGGTGGTCTATGCATATAATCCCAGCACAGAGGAAATGGAGATATTTAGATTTTTGGGCTTAATGACCAGCTTGGTGAGTTCCAGATCAACGAGAGACATAATCTCAGAGGAAGTGAATGACACTCTGAAGAATAAACCAAAGTTTCATTTGGCCTTCACATATATGCAAACACATGTGCACACCCACATACACATACACCTACTATCAACACACATGTGAACCAAGAGTCACATGAGCATGCATAATTACACTTACAGAAATACACACACACATTAAAACAAGAAACACAGCTAACAATATAATATGAATAGAACAAAGGGAAGCAATTCTAAATGTTTTTAATAAATAAATTATTGCAGGAAAAATCAATCAGGTTGTGATTATTCATTAGTGGATATAGAGAAAGGATGATGTCTTTTGAGGAAATACAATGAACCATTTTAAAAACAATTGTATCCTATGCTATGCTTTCAGATTTAAGCTATAGAACACCTATCATTATGAACTGATAAAGATGACCTTTTTGAAACCTTCAACAACAAAGAATGCTTTTGTTAACATTTTGGAGAATACACAAAATTAAGTAAAATTTTAGTTTTACTTAAATACATTTCATCTGAAAATATGCAAAAAATCATATAGGATGAGCATGATGAAAAGTACTGCCTAGATTCTACATTGTGTCTGTGTATGTGTGTTGGAGGGGGTCCTGATTACAACTATTTTTACCTGTTGTTTTTACTTTTGATTTTCTACTTTTAAATCAGGTGACTTATCATCGTAAGTCTTGATAACACTTGAATTGACAAGATGTCTAATGCCTAAAAAAAAGAGATTTCATTATTTTTCTTGTTCCTTTCTTCTAGTTAAGTACAAAGGACAAAAGAAATCTTCAGCTCTTGTGACTGACAGATTTGTTCGGGTATGTGTTTCAGTGTGTGGAAAAGAAATTATCATTTGTTTCTAAAACAGTATGCATGTCCTTTATCTAGGTCAGTAAACATGTATCTTTTGTATGAGCTGCTTAAATGGTCCAACTTTAGTAGGTTTATTGGAAAAATAGAGCTTGGCTAAGACTGAGCCTGTGGATCAATCAAGAAAAGAGCAGAAAAGAATGAAATGACCATGTCACAGTTTTGCTTGGCAGATGCATGGAGAAAGCCATGCACGTACATTTGTTTCAGAAAGAAAAGTGCTTTAATTCTTGTAATGAATTTGGCCTTAATCTTTTTACATTTCAACTTTCATTTAAAATACTAGTTCTTTTAGATGTAAAATTGAAAGGATATTCATTCAAAATTTAATGAACATGAACAATTAAATTCATCAGTGAAATGTTAACAATTGTTTTATATTAATAAAAAGGGAATCATGTGGGTTTTCAAATTCTTTCTTCAAAGATTGCTACAAAGATCTTAATTCTGACTTTTAGAGGCATTAATACACATATATTTTAAATGTGTTTAATGTAGGCCTTAATGTTATGTGGAACCAATTAAATTCTTAAGAATTGCAAGGCCATTAAAGATTTTTTTAAAACATTTTATTTATTGTTTTTAATTAATGTGTATGAGTGTATTGCCTGCATATATGTGAGTGTACCTGTGTCATGCAATGCCACAGAGTTCAGAAGAGGGCTTTGTATTCCCCTGGAACTGAAGTTAAGGACAGTTTGTAGCTGCCATGTGGGTGCTGGGAATCGAACCTGGGTCCTCTGCAAGAGCAGTCATTTAGTACTCTTAAATGCTGAACCATCTCTACCAGCCCCCGAGGTTTTTTTTGTTTTTTAAAGCTAGAAACTGACTAAAAATAAAAGTTTTTATTTTTATCTTGTACAAATATGTGTGAAGGTCAATTACAAAGAAGCATGGAATTTATTTTAAATCTGCTTACAAATCTTACAGGAAAGAAAAAAAAGCATGGAAAATTATAAACATTTCCCACCCTCTTTCTTTTTCTCTCTCTGTCTCTGTCTCTGAGCCAAGAATTTCACAAGCACTACTCTTGAGCCACACTCCAAGACTCACAGTACTTTAACACAGTTTGAGGAATTTAAACATGTTTTATGAAAATAATTTTTTGTCTTTCATAACTATAAAGGCATAAGCTAAAAAATCTCAGCATTTTCTTTTCTTTTCTCTTGGGATAGTTTACTTGACTTTTGACACTATTGCCTTCTCATCTGTTAAGCAAATAATTCTCTGTAGGGATAACTTTGTGACTCTGGATCAGAGTATAACTTTAGGGTTCAAATATTTGTTTCACAGTTACTTTATTCATGGCAGACATGCATTTTATTAAATGTATAATACAGGAAATCTGTGCATGTCCTTGAGTGCCTCTCCTCTGTTCTCGTGGGTCCCACTCCTTCATTCTCATGGGGGGTGAGGCTGCTCCTCTACTCGCCCTGGGCTGAGGCCACTCTTCTGCCTGCTCTGGGTTGAGGTTGCTCTTCTGCTGGCCTGGTGCTGAGGCAGCTCTTCTGCTTGCTCTGCGCTGCCTCCTCTCATCATCACTTTTGCTGGTCCCGGACCCCAGGGCTGTTGAGAAGACTGTGTCAATGGAGCCTGGTGAAGAGACTGTGTCAGCTGAGCTGCATTCAGACACAGGAGACTGGGTTCAGTGACACAGATCTGCTT
>NW_008346550.1:675729-678165 GCF_000622305.1 Nannospalax galili | reverse complement strand
CTGCTTTATTGCAGGAAGGCACAAGCTTATATAGGGGTAGTGGTCCAATCACAGCACAGCAAGTAGGATACCTTATTAGCATAACAGCTTTAGTGTCCTATCACAGTACTGCAAGTAGGATACCTTATTAGCATAACAGGCTTAGTGTCTTATTAGCACAATATACTTAATGTCCTATCACAGAATAGCAGATAGGATGCCTCAATAGCATACTGGGTTTCAGATTATGGAGCCTGGATTCCTGGAAACCACATGACCCTGACTGTTGCAGTATCTAAGTGTTGCAATTTTGGATTCCAAGAGTGGTGATTTGGAAGTGGAGAGCTCTAGGCATCAGTCTCATGATCTGCCAATGGGAGCAAATGTCACAAGGCATTCCTTGTGGCTCCAGGGGTCAGGCCATTGCCTCGGCCCCGCTGTATGGCTGTCAATAAGACTATCACCCTAGGCTCAAACCTGTCTGCCACATTTGAGGAAAAGTAACGCAGAGGCAGATGTGTTTTTCTTTAAAATAATTCTATAATTAATCTTATCAGAGTATTTTAAGTATGCTACATATTAGCAATACATTTTTTTTTTTTTTTTTTTTTAGGTTTTGAGACAAGGTCTCACTGTAGCCTCATTGATCAGTAATTCTCTAGGTTGAGCAGTGTGTCTTCTCAGCCTCACAGAGTTCAATCATGCTTCTACCTCTTCAGTGCTGGGATTAAAGGCATGTGTCACCTTGCCCAGCTAACAGGATAGTCTTAATCAAAGAGAGGATGTTTGTATAAAGATTTTAAAATAATATTTTCTATCAAAATTATTGAGCTAGAAAGAAGTAGCACTATAAAATACAGAAAAAGAATGTTTAACTTTCAGTGTGCTGTAATCCATATGATAAATAATATACTAGATGTGTGAGTCTCTGGACATAGAGTTTTGGTATAGTTTACCCAAAATTTGTCACAATAAAAAGTAGATGATGTACGGTGAACATCCTTTGCTTTAATTAATTGTTTACTCCCACAATTAGACAATAGAATGCCAAACTTACAAATCACAGAGATCAGCTATTCTTTAATTATTATACAATCCAAAATATCAATGCCTGATAATGCAGATACTATATGTGCTAGTCACTTTTCTGTTGCTGTGATAGAAACACTGACCAAAGCAATTTATAGAAGGAAGAGTTTATTTGAGTTGATGGTTCCCAGAGGAATTACAGTCCGTCACAGTAGGGAGGCATGGAGACAGAGGAGGCTGGAGGAAAAGTGGAAGCTAAGCTCTACATCTTCCAAAAGGCACAGGAAACAAGAGAACAATTGGAGATCCAGCAAGGCTTAAGAACTCTCTAAGCCCACCCCCAATGACATGCTTCCTACAGGATAGCCACACCTTCTAAGACCTCTCAAAACAGAGCCATCATCTGGGGACAAATGTCCAAATACTTGGATCCTATGGGGGACATTTTCATTCAACCCACCACACTATATAATGGGAAATAAATAAAAGCTGAATTTTCAATGGTTTTTCAAAACAAAAAAATTACTTATTAGAGGCTACCACAGGAACATCCAAATAACAAAATGCTGAAAAGATGCTTGATTACTAGTCACATATGGGATCATCTAACTTTTGGATGAAGTTTCCTCTCATCATCTATGATTGTGTTCAGTTCCAAAATGAGAGTAACTCAGAATATGTGCATTTGGCAAAAACAAATCATTAGCAAATTTTCTAATTACCTTTCCAAAGTTTGACATTTTCACAAAGATATATAATCAGTTGTAGTTGGTTTCATGACCCATTCTCCCAGTCTCGTTCTCCTTTCTACAGCAGCAACCCTTCAGCTTCCATGCATTCTTCCATACCTTTGTTAGACTCACTGAGTTTAATTAGAATTTCTTGCAGGAGTATCTACAATGGCAATGTCATTCCCAGAAGATGTCTTTTTGCTGTACATCTCCTGTTCTCTGGCTATTCTGTCCTTCCACCTCTCTTTTCAATGTTCTTTGGCAATGAATTGGATTTATTTGACTACAGGTTATCAAAATAATCCACAATTTTTTTTCTAGAACAGCAGACTTATTGTTTTACTCTTGTGTTGATGACTTACATAATGAACTGAAAACTTTCAGTTATATTCGAAGGTTGAATTTGATATTTCTTTTAAAAATATTTTATTTATTTATTTATTTATTATTATTATTATTATTTTATGTGTATGAGTGTATTGCCTGCATGCATTTGAGTGCACCCATGTCATTCAAAGACACGGAGGTCAGAAGAGGGCTTTGGATTCCTCTGGAACTGGAAATAAGGATGGTTCATAGCTGCCATGTGGATGATGGGAATCGAACATGTGTCTTCTTCAAGAGCAGTCAGTGATCTTAAATGCTTAGCCATCTCTCCAGACCCTGAATTTGATATTTCTTATAGTTATTAATGTTT
>NW_008346550.1:645551-675562 GCF_000622305.1 Nannospalax galili | reverse complement strand
AGAAAAACTGCCAAAGCCTTAAAAATATAATTCCTGATTTCATATTTGATTAGAGTCTTGAAGTGGATTAGTAATTCTAAAATCATAAAATATTCCTTAGTGTTCTAATTCTATACTAATTTAGTGTAGTATTCCTCTTTTAATTTTCTTCAAATTAAAGTGTTATATGATAGGCAAGTCCAAGGTGGGGGGTTATGGCTTTAGTATCAGTCATTAAATAGTGGAGGCAAAGAGGATCACGAGTCTGAAGACGATTTGAACAACATAGGGATTTCAAGGCCATCCTGGGCTACTCTTCAAGCTCTCGCCTCAAAAGAATCAGTCTAACAAAGAAACAAACAAAAATTGAAGCAAAAATTCAGTAAAATACAAGTATCTTATGAAAATTTTCTAAAATTGTGTTTTGTATACATTTTGCTTTGTTAACATTATTGCCATATTATCTGATCAAAAGGAAGCAAATGACTATGATAGATTTTATTAAAAATAGACACTTGCAGAAGACCCAGGTTCAAACCCCAGCACCCACATGGGAACTAACAACTGTCCCTAACTCCAGTTCCAGGAGCTCTGACAGCTTCTTCTGTCCTCTGCGGGCATTGCATGGCTGCATTTACCTACATGCAGGCAATCCATATATACATATAATAAAAATAATAAATAAAATATTAAAAAAATAGGAACTTGGTCCATGTGTAGTGGTGCACAATAATCCCATCATTTGAGAGGCAGAGGCAGGCAAATGTCTGTGTGACTGAGGCCAGCTGGGTCTACTTATCAAGTTCTAGGCCATCTGGGGCTATACAGAGACATGTCTCAAACAAACAAGTAAACAAAAACAGACAATGCTCATTAAATATATCTAAATTCTCTTCTCTTGCACTTGGGAGTAGTAATGCCTCTCTCATTCTTCAAGAGGGAGTAACTCACAGGATTCTCCCTGGCAAAACAAGCAGTAGATAACCACTTTCATTTCTACTTGCTCAGTTTGAACAGGTCAAGTTTGTCTTAATGTCATCACCTTTGATGATTTGTTTTTAAAGAATCTCCATGTATCTACAATGTGCATTTGTCTGATCATAACAATATTGAACATTTTTTCATGTTTATTGGTCATGTGAACATCATGTGTTAAGAATTGTGTCTTCCTTAGCCTATTTATGTATATTGTTAGTGCTTTTGAAATTTAGTTTCTGAGATTTTCTTTTTTTATTATTTTGTTTTGTTCTCTGTGTGTGTTTGCTTTTTGCTTTTGTTTATTTTTTACAGATTATTTTTTATTTTTATTGATTTCAAAAAATTTAATTGAATTTTTATGCATGCAGTGCAATATATCTTGATCATATTCAGACCTACTCTGCTCCTCTACATAAACCCCTGCCAGATTTCATGCATTTTCTCGTGTGAGTTAAGCCCTATCCAGTCAAGTTTATGTCCTCAAATGTTCCTCAGTGTGAGTCCATCTACTGGAAAATTATATGAAAATTATAAATATGAAGGTTGTTTAATGTTGAAAGATTCTTAGAACTGATAAGAAAAGGAGGTACTAACAGATAATTTCTTGTATATGAATGGTTAAAATGAGATATTCAACTTTATATGTTATCAGAGAAATGTTAAATCAATTTTTAGGTCATTGCCATTGAGAAAATATTAAAATGTGAAATAAAGGTTATTTCTGTGATAAAGAGGGCTCTGAACATTGATAGCCATTTGGATTTAATATTGTTAAATGAAGCCACATTTAACGCTGTAACAGTTGGCTGTCTAATAAGCTGGAATATTTCATCAAGAATATTATAACGAGATGTGCTTTGAAGTGTCTTTGGAAAACAATAGCTTGATGTAGATCATTTAAGGTTCAGTGTGCTCAAGCTCATTTGCCTTCCTCATATTGTCTCTTTCTAAAAGGGAAGAAATGAATACTAAGTATGAAGCCTTTATCAGTGTCTGGCACTGTGACTTAGTAAAGGTTCGCAATACTCCTCAAGCAAATCATGTTTACTTGAAAGATATCATGATGATCAACAAAAAGAAAGCAGTATGGCAAATGAAAGTAAGAGAAATTGGTCTAATACAGAATGCAAATATAAAACATATTAAATCAGTGACATTTCAGAGTCTGTTAAGCATTTGACACCAAACAACTGGCTACATTGTATTTATTATTTATTATTCATTTCTAAGGTTTATATTACTATAATAAACTGTATCAGTTGGAGATAACATTATTTAAATAACAGAAAGTCCTTTGACATAGAAATGTATCACCTAACCTTATGTATAGGATGATGTATCATTACAACACATTTTAAATTATATTAAACACCAGCTAATAATTTTAGATAGTTTAGATTTTTTTCCAATTTAATTCTACAAAATATAAATATAGATGTTTTGCAAGATGAATTATAAAATATTTTGTTTGTGTGGCAAAGTTTTAGGGTGTTAGAGAGTAATATAGGGCATTGTGCAGTATTAGGAAAAAAAGTAAAATCTCAGTAACAATAATAATGTGCCATAGATTACAGAAAATATTTCATTGAAAATTATGCATAATTTTAGTGACTCATAACACACCTCTTTAAGACTTACAGCTCATTACCTCTACAGGATATTTTACATAAAACCTTGAATATTTTAATGGTGTGAAAATTAAAGCTTCTAGAAATCGAATACATAGTATATTTCTACTTTCAAGGGTGAACAAAAATCTATGCATTAAAAATGCATGCTATTTCACTGAAATTTTAAGAGGTTTTTCTTCCTTCATGAGTTTTATCATTCCCAAAAGTGCAGTGGAGATGTTTAGTTTGAGATTAATAATATTCCTTGCATTTTCAAGCCTTCTTTAAAACTAACAAGTGTGAAACCTTTATGTTTTTTTTTGATTCATTCCTGGAAGAAAGCCAAGTTTACATAAATAGTCAAAATGAATCAGTTTTCACTGGTGAACCCACCTTAAAACGCTTCTTTCAGTAATATCTGCCAACTGTTTATTATTTTTAGTTAGGTTTAACATTTGAAATCCCAGGACATTAGGTGAGGGATGCAGACCGTGCCTTTTTTTGCTGTTGTTGATAATGTTTTTAACTAGGGTGTGATAATGTAATCTAGACTATCCAGATACCATCATCCTCCTGCCTCTGCCTCCAAGAGCTGGAATTATAGATTTGTGACTCCACATTATTACAATTCTTATGCTTTTTTGTTTTTGATGTTTAAAAAATTACTGATTTTAAAGGACTTCGTACAGGGGCTGGACAGATGGCTCAGTGGTTAAAAACACTTGTACTTGCATAAGACCCTGGTTTGAATCTCAGCATCCACATGGCAACTAACAACTGTCCATAGCTCCAGTCCCAGCATATTTGATAGTCTCTTCTGTCCTCCACAGGCATCGCATGACACGGCTGCACTTACCTACATGCAGGGAATACATGCATACAGATAAAATGAAAATAATAAATAGTTTCATACAATGTATTTTGATGGTATTTCTCCATCCCCCAGTCTCATGTCACCCACATTGCCCCTTTATTGTACTTTATGTTTTTGTTGTTTTTTGCCTATTGAGTCCTCCACCAATATTTGTTACCTGAATAGACTTGAGTATGGATATTGCCCTAGAATGTGGTTCAGTGAGGGTCACACACCCTTAAGGAAATTTTTCTCTTCCTATGCTACCATATGTTAATGGACCTTCAACTAGGTGTGATGTCCTGCCCATCTTCCTGAATCCATGCTGGAGTTTTGTCTGGCTTGAGCTTGTGCAGGACTTATGACTCTTGCCACTGCAACTGCTATGAGCTCATATTGAAACTGCCCTGTTATTGGGAAATCACTATGTCCTTATGGTCAACCACCAGTTCTGCCTCTTACAATCTCCCATTCTGTCTTCCAAGATGATCTCTGAGCCTTGGGAAGAAGGTGTGACATCTAAGCCCCTTTTGGGACTAAGTACTTCATAGAAATTTTTGTTCTCTGCACAGAGATCAGCTGTGGGTCTCCATGACAACTGCCTTTTACTGTAAAAAGAAGCTTCTCTGATGTGGGCTTTGTTATATACTAATACATAGGTTATTTGTTATTAGGAGTCATTTTAAATTTATGTTCCTTTAGCAGAATATTAGTAGCAGGTTCTTCCCTACAGTATATTTATATGGGTCTTGCTGTTTTTAGTTGAAAAGACAGTAATAGAAACATCATGCTGATCACCCTGTGATTGCAGAGAGAGTGATTTATAAGAAATAATACAGCATGGTGAGGTGCTATCAAAAATTAAACATAAAATTTTCTCAAAGAAATGATTAATGCTTAGGGTAAAGGATGGCCAACATGAAAATTGGGGAAATGTTAATGGTAACATTTCACAGAAAATATTATAGGAGAGCAAACTAGTGAGAAAAAAAAAAAAAACTGTGGAAGGAGGAAGCATTGTATACTTGTGCTGGTGAATGCTAGCCTGTCCAGAAAAGAGGGTCGAGTGGAGGAACCTAGAGAAAAGACTTCTTTTTTCAAAAAAAATTTATTTATTATTTTTGTTTTATGTGTATGAGTGTATTGCCTGCATGTATGTGATTGCACCCATGTCATGTAATACCCCAGAGGTCAGAAGAGGGCTTCAGATTCCCGAGGAACTGGAATTAAGGGGTGCTGGGAATTGAACCCAGGTCCTCTGCAAGAGCAGTCAGTGCTCTTAACCCCTGAGCCATCTCTCCAGTCCCTAGACAAGACTTCTGAAAGACCAAATGACTCTGGAACAAAACTGAGATGACTTTGTAACATTGTGTTTGATTCCATGGATTTAGTTCAATTTTCTCATAAAATGAAAAACTATAAACTTATCTGAAGATTAATGTGATGAGAAAATTCAGAGATACTAAGGTAGCAAACAGGGAAATATTCCTGGAAGTTGTCTAGAAAATAATAAAGAATAGGATCTAAAAAGCAGACAGAGGACAGACTTCAGGCAGAGAAAGGATCCATTCTTTGTAGTAGCAGCAGGCAGAGAGCAGGTAGATTTATTTCTGCTGTTCTATTATGACAGAGGGCACCAGGCCTAATGATGGGATCCTGGCTGGCTCATTCTTAGAATGAGCCAGTGAATTCGCTACTCACCTTGTCTAGGAGTTTTTAAATATGGAGACTGTTGTAATACGACTTGGTTTTATATATATATATATATATTTGGTCTTTTTGAGACAGGGTCTCCCTGTAGCCCCAGCTGTCCTGGAACTCACTATGTAGACCAGGCTGGCCTTGAACTCACAGAGATCCACCTGCCTTTGCCTCCAGAGTGCTGGGATTAAAGGTGTGCACCACCACGGTTGTATATATTTTAAAAGTAAATGACCTCATGCACATAAATAGTACTACTTCTTTTACAGTTTGTAGTTTTCTCTATGTATTCCTGAAGGAAATTAATGATTAATAAGGGAGTACAACAGCATACTCAATATTTTTTAGAAGAAACTATCAATTTATGATATAATATTGTTCTCCTTTGAACTGAAAAATTACAATCACATCTCCTCTTCCCTCTTGGAATTACTCAACATGAATTAAGAACCAGTGTTTCCTTTGTTTCCTTAGTGGCATTTTTTTCTAAGACATTAAAATTTTTGTACTTTGAAAGAAAGCCATTGAAATACAATTCTGCTTGAAATGTCTATATAAAAATTGAAGCAATGTCAGGAAATTGTGAACCCCCAGATCTGGAAACTTTCTTAAACCTTCCTTGATTAATGGATATCTCAACTCTCAGCAAAGAATCACCCATACATTAGGGTAATTAACACAGAGAATCACAAATGGACAAATCCATAGAATAAGAGTGAACAAAATGACTACCCCTTAACAGGACACCTAATATCAAACTTCTGTCCCCCCAATGTTCAGGGATTACAGAAGGTGATGTTGGATAGATTGGATGAGCCAGAGGAGGTAGATATCTACAAGAAAACAAAGTTTTATAGACAGCTGCTCAGTTTCTCACATAAACTCCCAGCAATGGTGACAACATGTAAAAGTCCCATATAAATTCAGACCAGAAAAAATTCCAGCATACACTTGGGGACGTGAGTAAGAAACCCCAACAGTAAGGAACTATTTGCAACTGATGGCTGCTTGGATGGGGAGTGTCAGTCTTGTTTAAGTGTTAGATTATTGATAGACTGGCCAGGTTCCAGCACATGAATCCACACCCAAAGACATTTGAGGACAGACTGATTTGTTGTGGTTTTAGTAAGGGTGAGTGCAGAAACCAGAGGGTGTCTAAATACTATCTAAATATATTGTATTAAACTCTCAAAAATTCAATAAAAATAATTAAAATCAATTTAATAATATATTATGTATTTGGTTAAAACTTTAAGGTATAATCAGAAAATAAAACCGAGTGACACAAACATTAGGAGACCAGTTAAAGGAGAGAAAATATTTTAAAGATTTTAACAATTAAAAGCTTTAAGAACTGCAGATATTTAAAATGGTGATCATTTTAGCAAGTATTAAAAATAACAGCAAGACACATAATATACTCCAAATATTTATTTTTCAGGAAATGAAAATGAGTTTAATTTTCCATTATATACGAGAATGCTAATTTCCTCTAAACTTTAAATTTCATCCATTGAGCATGAATTGTTTCATTTTTCCATTATATAAATTCATACAGCTAGAAGGTTTCCAGGTCAGATACTTCTACATTGTTTCAAGTCCTGTACCCTAAGTGTGTACTATCCTCCACAGTAGAGTTTTATCTAATAGTTCTGGTAGATAACCAAGGGGTTTGAAAATATCCTGTGTCATTCTTGGAGTCTTTTGCACCACCATCACCAACCACTCTATGAGAGGTCTCTTCTCTCTGACACTGTGTTCCTTGCCAAGCAGCTGGCAGGGGTACATATGAATTAATGTTTAGATAATTTATGTGCATTCCTCAGAGGGTTTTGAGGGCATCACTTTTATACTGCCCCAAGATTCATTCACCTGTATTTTTTTTTTATCACATCTGGCTTCCCTCCTCCCTCCTTCCCAAGTCTCAGTGCCCCCATTATCCCCACCCTGACTCCCACCACCTGACTCCCACCGTCCTCCCTCTCCGGACTCCCTTCCCTCCCCCACACCATGGTCCCTTGCATGTTGCTCCCTCCTCTCCTCCCAGTTGAAGACTCCCACTTTTCCCACCTTCCCCCTAGTAAAATCTGTTCCCTAATATCACCCTTTCAGGTTCTTTCTTTTCCTTTATCTCCATGTATTATTTGCCTTTACCTGGCTCCTAGTGTTACATCAGAATTTATATACTCACACTTAAGGGATAAGTGCTACAATCCACAAATGATGGAGAACATATGCCACTAGCTTTTGTGCATATATGTTACTTCACTTAGTAAAACACTCTCTAATTCCATCCATTTAGCTGCAAATTTCA
Source organism: Nannospalax galili (assembly GCF_000622305.1). NCBI lineage: Eukaryota > Metazoa > Chordata > Mammalia > Rodentia > Spalacidae > Nannospalax > Nannospalax galili. The sequence goes on along the minus strand of NW_008346550.1, from coordinate 668,127 downwards.
TAATTTCATCTTACTGCTGAGTCACATTTTCATTAACTGTTTGTCACTTGAGAAAAAATTAGGTTGTTTCCATGGCAGCTGTTGTGAAGAGAGCTGCAATGAACATGTATGTACAGGTATCTCTACAGTATGACGAGTCCTTTGAGTATAGGCTGAGTGGTATAACTGGATCTTATGGTAGGTTCATTTTAGATTTTTGAGTGTTGTCCACACTACTTTCCATAGTGGTCACAAGAACTTCATTCCCAGGAGAAGTGAATGAGCATTCCTCTTTCTACATATTCTCCAGGATTTGTAATCTCTCATTCTCTTGATCTTAGTCAGTCTGATTGGGGTAAGATGGAATCTTAAAGTGTTTTTTTAGCTGTGTTTCTTTAATTACTAAGGATATTGAGCACTTTTTAAGGTATTTCCTAGCCATTTTTATTTCTTCCTCTGAGAACTCTTTGTTTAGGTCTATCACCATTCTTCTTATTTATTGGGTCATTTATTTTCTTCTTCCTTTGATGAGTTCTTTGTATATTATGGATATTAATCCTCTATTGGATGTGTAGCTGGAGAAAATTTTCTTCTATTCAGTTGGTTTCCCCTTCCTTTCCTTGGTTGTTTCTTTTGCTGTACAGAAGCTTTGTAATTTGAGGAAGTCCAACTTACTGATTGTTGACCTTAGTGCCTGAGCAGCTGGTGTCTCATTTAGAAAGTCCTTTCCTACACCTGTATCTGGGATAGAGATATATGTTTTCTTCAAGCAGTTTCTGAGTTTCAGGCTTTGTATTGAAGTCTTTGATCCATTTTATTTGACTTTTGTGCAGAGTGAAAGATAAGGGCCAAGTTTCATTTTTTGTTAAGTGGAGATCCAGTTATGACAGCACCATTTGTTGAAGAGACTATCTTTCCTCCATTCTGTGTTCTTAGCACCTTTTTGAATATCATATGGCTGAAATTATATGTAATCATGTTTGCATCTTCTATTTTGTTCCATTGATCTACACGTCTATTTTTGTGCTAGTACCGTGCTCTTTTATGATTGCAGCTCTGTAATATAATTTAAGATCTGGTATGGTCCCCCCCCCAAGGCATTGTTCTTTTGGCTCAAGATTGCTTTGGCTATCCGGGGTCTTTTGTGATTTCATATGAATTTTAGTATGACTTTTTTCAAGCTCTGTGAAGAATGTCTTGGGAATTTTTCCTAGGATTGCATTGAATGTATAAATTGCTTTTGGTAACATTGCCATTTTCACAATGTCGACTCTACCAATCCATTAGCATGATATTTCTTCCATCTCCCACTTTCTTCCTGTTTCTTTCTTTAGAGTTTTGGAATTTTCATTGTAGATATTTTTCATGTCTTTTATTAGGTTTATTCCTAAATATTTTATTTTAGTTTTTTGAAGTTATTGAGACTGGAAGGTTTTCCTCAAGTGCTTTTTTCTGATTGCTTGTTATTGGTATATAGCAAGGCTACTGAGTTTTGTAAGTTGATTTTGTAACGTGTCATATTACTGAAATTATTAATAATGTCTAACTGCTTTCTAGTGGAATTTGGGAATCTCTTATAAACAGTATCATCTGCAAATAAGGATGATTTGACAGTTTCCAATTGGTACTCCTTTATTTCCCTTCTCTTGTCTTACTGCTCTTTCAAGATTTTCAAAACTTATATAGAAAAGGAGTGGAGATTGTGGAAAACCCTATCTGCTTCCTGATTTTAATAGGAATACTTCCAGTGTAGGATGATGTTGGCTATGGGTTTGTTTTATATAGCTTTCATCATGTTGAGACATGTTCCATGGAGACCAATTCCTTCTAGGACTTTTAATATGAATGTATGTTGGATTTTGTGAAAGGCCTTGTCTGAAGTGGTTTTTGTCTTTAAGTCCATTTATATGTTTTATTACATTTATTGACTTACATATATTAACCCATCCCTGCGTCTCTGGAATAAAGCCTACTTGATCATGCTGGATGATCTTTTTGATGTGTGATTGCATTCAGTTTGCAAGTATTTTGTTGAATGTCTTTGCATGTATGTTCATTAAGGATTTGGATCTATAGTTTTCTTTTTTGTTGTTGTTGATAATCTTTATGTAGTTTCAGTATCAGAGTGATACTGGTTTTTCATAAAGGCATTTGGGAATTTTCCCTCTTTTTCTATTTCTTTGAATAACTTAAGCAGTATTGATTGTAGATTTTCTTTGAATGTCTGGTAGAATTCTACTTTGAATCGATCTTGGCCTGGGATAGTTTTAGTCAGAAGGTTCTCTCTTACTGTTTCAAACTCAATTCTCCATGAAATTTGGAAGTCTAAAAGAAATGGATGAATTTCTAAAATCATGGTCACCACCAAATTTAAAACAAGGGGTGATCAACAACCTAAATGACCCACAACAAATAAGAAAATTGAGGTAGAAAAATTCTTTAAAAACTTTTCTTTTCTCATCTTATTACATAAAACAAATGAGCTCCCTTTCTAGAAATGTGATATTATTAAGCATTTTGAAACCTTTTTTTTAATACTGAGATGTCCATTTAATGAATATATATATATATTTTTCTTTGTAATTGCTCTACATGTATGTTTTACTTATTTTATGTATTTTTTGAGCTTTTGTGTATCTCATACAAATGAGAGCATAAATTTTCTTTTTTCCTTTTCTCCCACATGGCTCCTGTGTAATCTTGGATATTCAAATGTTTATTTTCCTTACATTCGTTTCATGTATTTGAGGCCAAAAATAATTCCAAACAGTGAGGACAATAGGACATCTGAAGATACTTAAAGGTGTTGCTTTTTCAGGTAAAGAAGAGTTGCCTAGTTCCATTTTTACCACTTTATTCTGATCTGTAAGATGAATGTATTCTCTGAATGTCAACATAATCATATTACTGTGAAAGAAAGGCCAAGGAAATAATTTATTTTGTTGAACTGGAGAATTAATTCAGGTATTCATCTTCAATTGAAGTCTTCTTCGTGTATGAATAGAAATTAGTAAAATTTGGGTAAATATTGAATTATAAGCTGAACTATATGCATTAAAATTTTGTATATTTTAATAATATCTTGTGAAAGAATAGTCAGATGCAATATGTATATATAGCTTCAGTTAGAAACTTGAGATGCCTGGGTAGAGGGACCCTCAGTTAAGGAATTTTCTCATTGAATTGGCCTGTGTCCATGTCTGTGGGACATTTTCTTGATTGTTAAGTAATGTGGGAGGACCTAGCCCAATGTAGGCATTGCCATGCCTGGGCAGGTGGACCTATGTATTATAAGAAACAGACTGCACATGAGCTAGAGGAGCAAGCCAGTTATCAGTATACCTCCATGGTCTGTACTCCAGGATCCTGTCCTGAATTTTTGCCTTGGTTTCCTTGACGATGGACAGTGATTTGCCAGCCAAATAAATCCTTTCTTCCTCAAGTTGGTTTTAGTCAGTGTTTTTATCACCTCAACAGCAAGTAATTAGAAGAGAAGGTGGTACCTGTGTCATGGGGCATTGTTGTTATAGACCTCACAACATGTGTCTAGGAGGTTTGGCAATGTTTTGGAGCTTTTGACTGGAAAAGTGTTTGGAGCTCAGTGAGCTGTTCTGTAGGAACTTGAAAGACAATGCTGAAAGTACATGATGGATTTCTGGATTGTGAAACTTGAAAAGAAAGAAAAGTCTCTTTTAGGCTTTTTGTGTGATATATTTTGAATTAAAAATTTTGGATGTGAAACTTTTTGTGCTTCACCAGAATGCTGAGCAACTTGGGTAGTCTAATCATCTATGAGTAGCAAACATCAGCATCATGAATAAAATAATCTTTGAAGTATTTCCTCATGATCAGCACACTATAGCTTAGGTCCAGAGAATGCACAAAGCTCTATTTTAAGCCAGTGGCAGAACTTCACAATGTGTTCAGAGTCTACTATATGGTATTGCTTTGGTAGGCATGAATGGACTATGGAGAATACCTGAGGCTTGGAACCATGCCAGGAGAACTCATTGTTGAGGAGCATCATCATCAGTTTCAATGGAAACCCCAACATCTTGTTGATGACAAGGCCATGGAACAAATACCAAGGGCAATAGCAAGTATAGAGTGAAACCAACCTGATCCTATGAGACAAGCGGTGTGGACTTTGCATCAAAGAAACAGAGAGGTGGAGATGACCATGTCCTTTGGCGCTCAAAAAAAAAAAAAAATGAGTGAATACCAGATTCAGATTCCAACACTGTGTTACATTGCAGGACTTTGGCTTTATCTAAGTGTGCCCAATTCTTCCCTTTTAAAATAAGGCAGTATGTAACTTGTTTTGGATTTTACAGAAGCTCACAGTTAAGAGAAATTTTAAAGAGATTGAAATTTTAAACTGTTTGGGTTTTTAAAGACTGTAGGACTTTTAAAGTTTTATTGCTCTATGTTGTAATATTAATATTAATATGAGATCTTGGGAATAAGAAATGGAAAGTTTGTAGTTTAGGTGTGTGAGTGTATATAGCTCACATAGGTTCAATTTCCTGGAGAGCCTCAATTGTCAACTTGACATTCCTGAGTAGGGGGAACCTCAATTCAGGAATTGTTTCCTCTGATTTGGTCTGTGGTCATATATGTTGGGAATTTTCTCCATTGTTGAGTAATTTGTGAGGGCATGGCCCACTGTCATCAGTGTCAGGCCCATGCAGATAGTCCTGTGATATATAAGAAAGCAGGCTAAACATGGGCAAGAGGAGCAAGCCAAAAAGCAGTGCACCTCCATGATCTATGCTACACTTTTTTGCCTTGGCTTCCCTTGATGATGGACTGAGAGCTGTAAGCCAAATAAACCATTTTCTCTCCAAGTTGCTTTTGGTCAGTGTTTTTATCACAGCAACAGAAAATAACTAGAACATAATGCATAATATTTTGTTTGAACATTATTCTATCTCTACTTTACTTTTATTTATTTTGTCTTATGAAAAACATTTTACTGTTTAATTATTAAAATATCCACTGAAAAGTGACTGTGATATATTATTAATTTTATTCATTTGTTTTTATTTTACATTTATGAGGTCCTTGCCTGCAAGTATTTAAGTGCACCACATGTGCACAATGCCTGCAGAATCCAGAAAAGTGTATAGTATTCTATGGAACTGGAGTTATGGACAGATGTTAGCTAATATGTAGCTGCTGGGAACAGAACAAAGGTCCTTTGTAAGAAGAGCTCGTGCTTTTAAAACTTGAGCCATCTCTCTAAATACATGTCACTATACTATTTAAATTTAACTTTTGTGATGCCTACACATGCATATATTTTTATGTTTATACAAATGCATATGAAAATGAAATATGTATAACTTTTACTATGTAACTGAAATACCAAAAAGGTAAAAAACAATTTTCAGGCATCTTGTATAATAGTGAAATTACAATGCTCATTCACTTATATTTTGAAGGCACTCAAGTGTTGAATAGAATTTGCTGTGGCACTGCATTTTAGAGTTATTATACTTACATCTCAGTAGGATAAAGTGGTTTCATAATCTAGTTTTGTGAAGTGTGCTTATAAACATTAGCTCATTAAAATTAAATATACTAGAAATATTGTATGCAATTTCTATTTGTCCAAGAAGTGTATTTATTCACTCTATATCCAAGTTCAAAAGGCATTCATATGTCAACATTTTTTATGCTTTGACTGGACTTTAATGTTAGTCTCTGCTCATCAGAACTCAGAAAATTGAAAATTAAATTGTTGTTATATAAATAGTAAAGTATTTGAGATTCCTGAGAGAAATATATCTTGGAAACTGTAAGCACTAAGTTAAGATTTATTTCCGATTTTGTGCAAAAGATAACAGAAACCTTTAAAGTAAAGGAAGAGTCTGTTGTAGCAGAATTTTCTTAGACTAAATGTGCAGGGGTTACCAGTATAACACTGGGATTATTCTGTTGTAGCAGAATTTTCTTAGACTAAATGTGCTGGAGTTACCAGTATAACACTTTTGTAACACAATGAGTTTGCATTATAAATGCATTATTTCAACAAATGCACCTTGATTCCAAATATGTATTAAACACATCCTTTAAATCCTATTGTCATTTTGAAGACAAGGAAAAGTAAACTGACCACAGTCATATATAATACATGTTATAGCAGAATGAACAGAGCCATTAAGTCTCCTAAGAGAATTAATTAACTCAATTTTGGAAACTGAGAAAAGCTTAGGCCAAGATCCAAGAGGGTCTTAAAAGGAGAGAGAAAAAATAGACTGATGTGAGGGGAAAAAAAGGTATAACATGTTGCCACAACTACACACCTTTTAGTTGAATGTATTGTACAGAGTGTGGTCATAGGTGAAAAAATACGAAAGAATACTTCAGATACTTCATATTTTAAACTGACTGGATTTTATTTGGTGGTCAATAGAAAACTACATAAAACATATAAAATGAATGAAATGACCAGGTTTGCATTTTTAAGTTCACGTTGATTTTGCATCCATCAGACTACAAAGATTGTATTGTAATGAGATTTGGAGATGACACAGGTGCAACAAGTGCACCAATTAATGGACTGTCAGAATATAAAATGATAGGCAATGCTTTTCTGAGATAAAATTGTATCAAAGACAAAAATCTGTGAATGAAATGGTAAGAAACAAAGGAAAAGAACTTATACAGATGCAGTTTGTTTTATGGCATGACCAACAAGTTAAAGATACCAGGCAGTATAAAATAATAGACTGAAAATAGATACACAAGGTAATGGAGAAATTGAGATGGAATAAGAAGCTTGGGGAATCCTGATTCTTGTAATTCAATTAAGTATTCAAATGGGATGTTCCAGTCTCCTTTCCTGTAATTGCTAATGTTCATATATCCTTGTTTTCTTTTCCTGTTGTTTTTATTTAATGCATTTATTTTAATGACCTACCTCATATCATGCACTCATATAATCCTGTTATTTACTATGTGTTTCTGGTTGTTTTTCAATTATGGATGAACAAGGACTTGTGTAAAATAAAATGTCTAGAAAGTATCAAAAGAACACATGTAATTTTCTGATTTTTAAATTTCTTCTGTTTACTAGAAATTTTGTTTAGAATGACAGAGTTTTCTCATCATATACCTGTATTTTTAAAACTAATATATAACAAATTAAGGTGAAAATACAGATTAAGGAACTGAGGAAATAGCTTAAGGAATAGCTTAAGGGTAGAGTACACATTTAATCCACAACGCTGCAAAACCACTGAGACATGGTGCATGAACACGAGCACGCGCGCGCGCGCGCACACACACACACACACACACACACACACCATAAAGCCAAATTCTTTCCTGGCAGGCCCACATGGGCTTTGTTGGCTCCCAATCCCTCTGTGCGAGTGCTGCATCCTTCTCAGCTCCCAGGCCCCATGCTATATTTAAGACCAATCAACAAACCTGACACAATGTCCCTCTAAGTTACAGTTTGGGGAATAAGAATATTTATTTGGGCTTGCCAACAAAGCTTATGCTATTTGGAAGGAGGTCATTTACAAAGGGATGAACACCCATGGTCTCTTTCCCTACATCTTGGGCGAAGTCCCACCATCTCCCTGTTTCCTCCATGACAGTCCCTTAGACCTACCCTCTCATGCAATTGAACCTGAGAGATTAGGTGGGAGGGATGACGGTCTCCCCCTCTGTCTACAGAGTTCAGTGCAAGTTTATTCAGGGAACATGCCTATCCAATACACACACACACACACATAGGGGGAAGAGAGAAAGATGAGAGAGCACACACACACAGAGAGAGAGAGAGAGAGAGAGAGAGAGAGAGAGAGAGAGAGAGAGAGAGAGAGAGATATTTCCCCAAGGAAGACACCTTGCATTGGGAAACTTAGGTTTATCAGTAGTCTCTCTTGTATAACATTTTGAAGAATTTTTTTATTAATAACAAATCTAGGGAAATATTTTGAAAGAATATTTTTAAAATCCAGAAATTCTTGTGATATATTATAACAAATAATATGCTTCATGTATTCAAGTTGATAGCATCAAACAACTTTGCTACAGTTCAATTGAGATTTTTCTTATTTCCCTATGCTTAATTTTCAAACATATTACTGAATTCATCAGTTATTGGCTGTAATAAGAACAAGAAAATTTCAAAGAGAATATTTTTTGTGATTCTTCAAAGTAATCAAAATGGTAAATTCAACATGCATTAAATGTGATAGACAGCATTTTTAGGCAAGTGACAATTTCCATTCGTCTTTCAACTACAGACAGACAGAAGCAATTTCATCCACTTTGAAAAGGATTTATGTTATGGTGTGTGAGTGGGTAGAATTTTCACTCTATTGCTTAGGAACTGTTGCTGATATTTAAATCTCAAATGACCAAAACACAGGGAATGGATGCACTCCTTAGGATTATAATGAACACTGAGGTCAATTACACTAATGTTGAAGTCATTAGCAGATATTCACTATCTGACTTGCCCAGCATGTATCTTCACGTTAGACTCTTGTTCTAGCTGGATGACAGGATGCTAGAAAGAAAACAGGTGCAATGAATCACTGTATTAACAAACTTGTTCCAAATTTCTGAATCTCTTCATCTCTGTAATGACATTTGAAATTATTATCTTTCCTCCTTCATGGAAATTTGTAGTTAAGACAATCTAAGACAACCAAAGATCATATTCAGATTTTTAGAATACCATGTTTTTGAAAGGGCAAGTTAAGACATTCTCACAGTCTGAATGATTATCTTACAAAAGTTTGTTTTTTTAATTTTTAAAATTTCCATTTGATTTCTAGGGCTATGTTGCTATAATATATGAATACACTTGATTTTCAACAACCATAAGCTTGTGTGCCATCTCTAACATCATTAATTTTAGGGCATAGTTCCTAATCATTTTACTTACAAGAGCACCTGTTATAACTGGCACTAATTTATTAAAACATCTTGCAACCCATTTTCAACTTTGAAACAGCTTAGCAATAGAGGAAAATTAAAATTCTCATTCTAAAACACATTCCCATGGAGATGACTTGTTTATACATTTTTCCTGCAATAACTCATCTGTTGGTTTAGCAGATGAAACAAATAGTAATACCAAAAATGTTTTCTTTTCTTTTCTTTTTCTTTTTTCTTTTCTTTTCTTTTCTTTCCTTTTATTTTCTTTTGTGTCTGACAGGGTCTTATTGGAACACCAAATGGAATTAAACATGCTCTGTAGACCAGGCTGTCCTCAGTCTGATACAGATATTCCTGCCTCTGCTGTCAGAAATCTGGGATTAAAGGCATGGACCATCAAGATCAGCCTAAAAATAGTTTTCTTAATTGTTAAATATTTCTAACCATTAGAAAGGTAAAAGGTGTACAGAACCAAAAAATTTCTACAATTTTTATTACATCTTTTAGTAGTTAAACATGTATTAAATTTTAAGTTATATTAACATATGCTTTTATACTTTTAATTTGGAAATAGAAAAAGTGCTTTAGTTTTATAAGTGAAGGCTATGTTGGAAGAAAATATTAATTACACTTGTAAATCAAACTTGTTCTTTTAAATTTTGGTGGGAAATTTCATACTCATATAATCTATTTACATCATTTCTACCTTCTGGGGAAAACATGAACAAGGTCTGGCTCTTCTGCCCTTATTCATAAAGACAAACTGAGATAGAATTTTGCCAAACTGCAGTCTTGGAAACCAATAAGTTTATTGCATTTGCAGAGTAAAAAGTGAGAGTTTATATTTTCCAAAATAGAAAAAACGAGAAAGCTTGAGGAAGTGATGAAGATATGTTTAAATGTATTTATATATATATATAGAGAGAGAGAGAGACAGAGACAGAGACAGAGAGAGACAGAAGAGAGAGAGAGAGAGAGAGAGAGAGAGTCAAAATTTATCTGAGAATATTGTGTTTTTCTACCCAAGCCTTATCTACATAGCACATGATAATTAAAAGTACCAGACTGATGGAACTAACCTTATTGGGTGCTTAACAGCCATAGTTTGAGGCATATGCTAATGTGGTCAGAGGTACTTAAAGGACTCCAAGGTCGATTAAGTTCCAGGAGACATATGGAACATCTCTCAAAATATCCTGTAACTGTGGTGAGTTATCTGGCCTCTTGTTCAGGGAGGCCATGGAGACCCCACGATATGGACTTGAACCAGTGACCAGTATACAAAGAGGACGGTCAACTCAGGGGAAATATTCATATTTCCAAATGAAGACAGGTATAGTCAAGCAGGACCTTTGACTTATCTTCACATAGATGGAACTGGTAAAAGAAAGGAGCCACTAGGCAGCTGAGACTGTCTGTAATTCCAGTTCCAGGGGATCCAACAGCCTCTTCTATTCTTCACGGACATTGCATGACATGGGTGCACTTACCTACATGCAGGCATAACATACGTATAAAATAAAAAATAATAAAGAAAAGAAAATAAAAGGAGCCAGGAGTTCCTCCCAAGCCCATGTGACCCCTGAGGAACAGATCCTCAAATAACCTTAACTGGAATAATGAATTGATTTATTTGGGCCAACTGTATAGTCTTAAATACCCAAAAGGCAAGTATAACAAAAGAGTAATGTCATCAGTATATTTCTTTAAGTGTTCAAGGGATTACACTTCCCAGACTTGTCTATATAAAAAATTATTTAGACAATTATTTATCATTTATGATTTCGTTCCTAACCAGAAAGTGCTGCTCAGATGTAAGAGTTCAAATTGTGGTCTCCAATACTATAGTTCCCACCTGTAGCTAAGGGAGACAACAAGCTATTTTTCTAAAATGATGGATAAATTTGTTTCTCTCCCTATCTAGAAGACTTTGAGAGGGAACTGACACTGATTCTAGCCACTGCAACAGCTATCATAATACCTGAAAGCAAATCTTGAATCCATCACTCTAGAGTCCAGCCTTGGAAAACAAAAGAAAAATGAGGAGAAACAAAATAGAGGGGTGATTTTGGAAGCTTTTGTCACGAAACTCTAATGGACTCTCATATGAACATTAGCAAATTGCCCTGTTCTGAATTTTTCCCAGTTCCTTGTGTAGAGCTTGTAATGCTAATTAATCTTGCCTTTACTCTCCTTCACATCTCTTATTCACCATTCAAAAACTTTGTTTTCCTCCTTGAGATAAGAGTTATGCAATTTTGGAGTCTTTTAGATAGACCCACTGTAGGGGTACTCCAATTTCCTCACTCTGTGTCCATGTTCAGCATGGAAAAACCCAGAGCGATCTGTGTCTTGATTTCCTATTGGCAATTTGGGTAACCTCTTCAGCAGATGGTGTGGTAAGAATAGGAGGTAGGAATTGGCTAGGCAGTTAGTGTAAAAACACCCCAAAGAAAAGTAGCAAGTTTCTTGGCTAAAACTCACAATGTCTTTGGGCCTCTTAGCAAACTACTCTGTTCTAAAAGCCAAAAATGTCGAAAATATTTGGAAGCTTTTATCTAATCCTTATATTTGGAAGCTTTTATCTAATCCTTAAAAGATTTTAGGAGGGGGAGGTTAGAGTAGCCAAAAGCCCCACAAAAAATAAATAAAAGAGGAAGAAAGAGTACATGAAGTTGTCAGAAGAAAGTGATGGGGACATACGGGAGGAGTTGAAAGGGAGGCAGAGGGCATGGATTTGATCAAAACACGTTAAATGCATGTATAACACTCTCAATAAATTATTTATTTTAAAAAAAGAATGTTGGTTCTCCCCCTCCCCCTGGAAGGCCAGTCTGGAAGCTTCCATCCAACCCTGTTTTGTTGCTTCCATATAGCTACACAAAATTCAAAAGAGCCTCTGCTAGGCTTCCTTAGTCTACAGACCCTTTGCCTCTCTCCCAATCCAGGTGCAATTAGGAAAAACTGGTTGGTTGGGAGGTGTGGTTGGATTCTCAGGAGAGGTTCTTATGATTCTTTTTGTCCCTCCCTTTCATGCGGGGGCTTGAACGACTAAGAAGCTCAGCTGTGAAAATGTTTTGCAAGCAGTCAAAGCCAAGCTGGGGAAGATGGCATCTGTTTCAAGACAATCCAAAACAACATTCCATCCATTCAACTGGCTCTGATATTTTCTTCCCTTTGCTTACACAAGATCCCATGAACCTTGGAGGGGGTTATATAGATGTAGGACAACTTTCCTCTGAGACTGTTCAGATATTTAACCCTTGGGCCTTTTCATCGTCTCTTTTCAGGTTCCATGTTGGTAGTATTTCTACTGCTGTAAAATACAATGAAAAGGATGAAAAGGGAAATGGAAAATGGAAAAACATCCAAAGGGATACTGACTACAGTAATAAAATATGGATGTAAACAAAAATGCTTGGAAGGCACTTTAGCAGGTCATTATATCCACCTAACAAAACAACTGCTTCCCCATTGGGACTGACAAACTCCCCTGCCAGCAGAGGTTTGCCTGGCTTGCAGTAACAAATGTATGGTCTTTCCTGAAGAGTGGGCCTTAAATCCAACTGGAAGTAAGTAATAAATCAATAATTTATTAATTGTACATTCAATAGTTTCACCACTATTGTACCAGCAGGCACATCTAGCTTGGCATGTTGTAGTAGAGTAAGTGGGGATCATCATTAAAGAAAACTGTTGAGGACAGTTTTTCCCCACTGATCTGCATTGTGTCATCTTCATCCTGGCAGGAAGTTTTCAGCTTAGTCAAAGCTTGATCTCTCCCTTTCACCCACTCATATCATGTTATGTCTTTAGCAATAGGGTCTTACCACCTATTTCTGGAATGCAACCAAAGTTAGAAGCAATACCCTTTATGTATTTGGGGCCTCTAGATCCTTCCTGGCCAACTGCTCATAGGGTGACAACCCATCCCTGGCACAGGAATTTTAGTCTAACGATCTTACAGTTTATGGGATTATCTATTTCTATTTTCATATCTTTGTTTACAGTTTAAGAACCAGGCTGTTGTAGACTTTTTCAAACCATCCTTGTGGTTATCACTTGTGCCTTATTCAACGATAACACTCCCAATAGTTTCACATCTATATCTGGCTCTTGTACCACTTGTGAAATTATTTTCCATCCTTGTTTCTTCACGTGTAATTGCATATCTTTCCAATGAGTTTCCACATCTAAAAGAAGTTTACAGTTTAAGAACCAGGCTGTTGTAGACTTTTTCAAACCATCCTTGTGGTTATCACTTGTGCCTTATTCAACGATAACACTCCCAATAGTTTCACATCTATATCTGGCTCTTGTACCACTTGTGAAATTATTTTCCATCCTTGTTTCTTCACGTGTAATTGCATATCTTTCCAATGAGTTTCCACATCTAAAAGAAGTCAGTAGTAAACATAACATTATTTATATAATGAAACATTTCTCCAGAAGATGGGCAAAAGGATGCATCATCTTGAACCATTATCCCATAATGAGTAGCAGAGTTACAAAGATAACCTTGGGGAAGCCCTAAATGACTATATTCTGTTTCAAGAAAATATCACACGAAAAAAGAAGATAATAAATCCATTATAAAGAGGACTTAATATTACATGGAAAGATTTCATCAATTCCTGTCAATTGTTTTCTCAAGAAACCTATGTTGAGTAAACAGTATGTATAGGATGCACTAACTTAGCTCTTAACAATTTTAAGTCATTTCATTTGAGCCATTCCATTTCTGTATCTTAGAGCTCTTACATGGAACTTCCATGCATTTCTCCATCTTTGTGTTTTGAGTGTTTTTTTTTTTTTTTTTTTATTCTGGGCATTAAGCCTCTCAAATGTCTATTGAGTAAAGGTTTTCTTGTACTCTCTGGAATTCCTGTTACTCAAATGGTTGTTTCCTTTGTTATACAGCAGATGGGAGGTCATTAAGCTATTTCATAACATTTTGACATGGAAAATGCACAGTCAAAAATGGTGATGATTTTTTATCAAAGTTTTTTATTTTTTATCATTTGTATTTTTACCATAGTGTTGTCCAATACATAATTCTAATTTGCTATTTAGTACAGAACACTTACAGTGCATGAATTCATGAATTAATTCTGTAGTTAATTTGCCAGTGTTTCTTTTCCATTAGTTTCCAAAAGAAATGTATTTATCAACAAAATGAAAATATCCAAAATTCTCTAAGTATTAACTTGAAATAATTATCGCAAAACATCAAAATACTGATTTGTTGGAGTTTAAAAATAAAATACTAGAAAAACAAAATATTTTTTCTAGTGACTGGCAGATTTCAAACCAGAATAGTGACATATCATATGCCTTAAAGATCAATGTAGAAAATCATGTTGATGAGTAGCATAATGCATAGAATACAATGCATCTTTATTTGTGTAAAAGGAGTCTCATAAAAACAGTAAATAACAAAGTTTACTAACTATATGACCTAAGTGTTCTGCTAAATTAATATTCAATGGATATTTATAAGCACTGAAATTATTAGTTTTTAAAAGATAAAATTTTTTATTAAAATATTATTTTTATTACATTTTCATCTCTCTATATTAGTGCTTCGTACCTGACTATTAAATACTATAATGTATATCAGGCACTTTTGCTGCTGTGACAAAAATTGTTGAGAAATCAAATTAAAAGAGGAACTTCTATTTTTGCTCATATTTTCAGAAATTTCAATGAAGGGTAGGCTGACTCCCTTATTTCTAAGCCATAGTAAGGCACAGAAAGGTATGACTAAAGAAAGCTGCTCACCTAAATGCAGTCAGGAATGAGAGAAAGAGGAAGAAAGAAAAAAGGGAGGAAGAGGGAAGTAGGCAGGAAGGAAGAACAGAAAGGTAGAGAGAGAATGGAGTGACAAATTATACCTTTCACTCTAACAACCACAGTGAGGTATTGCCTCCAACCAGGCCTTGCTCCTTAACTTTGACACCTGCCAATGACATCACCTAGTTGTGACTCTGTATTCTGATTATTCCTTTGATTAAATTATAGACTTTATAGTTCAGAGGCTCTGCCTCTGAACATTTAATAAGAAACTGAGAATTTATTGCACGGCTGTTGTTTGATATTTCCTTTCCAAGCCAGAAAAATCATGCATCAACTGTATGTGCGTCATTGTAATATTTATCCATTTTATAGATTAAATTTTATTTTTGCACTTTTTGTTATAAATTTAATTAGAAGATTATTTTACTTTATTCAAAAGGCTATGTCTAATGGGTTTGATTACTGCTATTTCAAGCATTCCCTTTAAATCTACACCCACATAGAACTTCTATGTTTGAGTCAAAACTAGTCTCAATGCTACTTTTAATGAGTGTATTATTTATGGTGTTCTGAACCTCTGAATTGAAGTTTACAGCATCTCCCAGTGTGATCACTTTTTAATAAAGACTTGAAATGCTTTTGATTTCTGCTTTGAGGTAAAATAATTTAAATATATTTTGTATGCGAAGTCACTGACATTTCAAAGATGATATGTGAGAATAGACATTGCTTTCAAGTAATTTTAGATGACATATTTACTACTTCCACTTGAATGTGTTTCTGAAATAATCTCCAAACGCGTTGCTATTATGTGATTTCTTTTCAAATACCCAAAATACTTTGTTCCACTCATTTTCTGGCATTCCTTTAATTCTATGCTTAATTTTTTTCTCATCTGGACGTAATATTTTGCCCATATTATATACTGGAGATGCAAACAAGAAAGGTGTGATTAATTCATTGGTTAAAATCAGTGAAAACTTTTGTTTAAAATACTGATATCCTTCTGTTTCAAAATAAGAATACTAAATGGCTAACTTACCATATTGAACAAATGAAAGCATAATGCTCTAAAAGTTCAATAACATTCATTAGAACTTTAATTGGACCATTGAAAGATTCACATTAGCAAAGCGGTTCACACATCCATTTGGGGAATTGTATTCTTTCTAGTAATGAATGGCAAATAATGATTCACTGTGATGGTATGTTGCTTTATCAAATTATAATCATTATTTTTGCAAAAACCACTTTAAGAATACATGTATCACACCATTTTTGTAGATACTGTTGGTTGTTTGCGTTCAGCCCATGATGAACTAGAACTTACTACACAGACAAAGATGACCTGCAATTCTTGAATTCCTACCTCCTCTAGCCAGTGATTTGTTGTAGACATGGACCTCTAAAGGTAGCCTAGCCAAACAAACCCTAAGTGAGTTTTATTTCTTCATACTCCATTAAAATATGATTATGTCCTAAATTTTTGCATAGTGCTTCTAATAATAAGCTAAGAATATTGTATCCCCAATATGCAGCAGAATAGAAGGAATTTGAAGGGATGTGCAGTATTTTAAATTTCCCTAGTGGGGTCAGTCAGCAGAAAATATATGGAGAAAAAGAAATTAAACAAAAGTAACCAATAACAATAAACCCCCAAACTTATCAGCAGATGTCTTTACGAGAGAACACATAAGAAAATTAGCAGTCTCTTTTCAAAAATACTACCTATTTATACTTATATGGGTCTTGTAACAGTTGTGGAAATTTCTCTGGATGCCAGAGAATGAATTCTACTGGGATAATAGAGGAATGGAGTAATGGGATAGTACATAGGTCATAGAGGAAGGATCCAATCATATAGCTCACTTCAGGGACTACTAAATGGTGATTGTACAAGTATGACTGCAGCATTTTAGCCCAATTACGAAGGAATATTTAGTTTTAAGTTGACAGTGCTACCTCTGTTGTTTTTACAGTGGCCCAATTCACTACAGCAATGAGTTTAGAAGACAAAGTAATTGTGGAGTGCAAATGTAATTCACAAGACTGCAATAATATTTTGACAGGTTAAATATAATTCCCACAGCAATTTGAATGAAGAGCTCCAAGAGAAATTGTCTGGGTGCAAAGCAACCCTGAACAAATTTTGTGAGTGCATTAGTCAAGCAACATAAATGCAAAATAAAATTGACAAATTCAATATGGATGTATTCCCCAAGTATATTGAAAAGTAGATTCTGTGTGTTAACTTTAAGCAACATGCAATAGGGATTCTATCTATATATTTCCTATATTTTCCATTCTACAAAATATTTTAATGCAATTTCACAAATGTCACAGTAGGTATATTGTTTTTCTCTTGATATATAAACCCAATTATTGCATTATTTATTTTTAAATTGTTGCTTGACTGCTCTGAATAAACTTACACTAGTTATTTGATCAAACATTACTTAAAAGTTCCTGAGAGAACAATATTTTAAAGTGGTTTAAGCTTTAAGACTGTTTTGTAATCTGTAAATTTTTGTGAAGCTTTGGGCATCCTTCTGTTTCTGCATATGTGATTTTCCAGTCTCAATTTTATGATTTGGATGACTAAGTACTAGTAGCCACATATAGCTCTTCACCATATGCAATAATATTCCTTCTTTATTTTCCCTCTAACAACTTCCTGCTGTAAATAATTTTCCTTTGTAATCCAGAAAAAGCATATTTTCAAAGAGATCCTTTAGATATTTTAGAAAATTTATTTCTATAGAACTCATTTATGTAATGAGAACTTTGTAAAAATATTAACACTTGATGAGGTTGGCATAGCAAAATATTTGGATTTATTGTGTGAATTACTTCCTGTTGATGTGATAAATCACCATGACCAAGAGCTTATTTGAGCTTGTGGTTCCAGAAAAATCAGAGTCCATCATGGTGAGGAGGCATGATGCCTAGAAGTGGCTGGAGCATAAAGCAGAATGTTCACATCTTCAAGCAGGCACAGAGAACAGAGAAAATCGGGAAATTCAGTAAGGCTTAAGACCTCTCAAGTCTGGCCCACAGTGACCTGTTTTCTCTAATGGGGACACCCTCCTTTACACCCCACCCCCATCCCCCCCCAAAAAAACAAAACAAAACAAAAAACAACAGCATTACCAACTGGAGACAAACTGTCCAAATACTTGGAGCCTCTGGGGGACATTTTCATTCAAACCACCACAGTGTGTTGTTAAAAAATCAGTTCTCATCATTTCAGCTTCCTCATGCAATAGAAGGCCGTGAACTCAGAAGTCTGCAACTGGCCTGGTTGTAGGGAATGAGAGACTGAAGAATGTCTGTCCATGGAGGCCTCCTATATTAATCCTCACCTACCCAGGGATCAAGGACCATTGTGGAAGATGGAACAGAAAGACTGTGAGAGCTAGGGGTGGTGAATGACCATAAGAAACAAAGACATTCAGGCTCCTGGGAACTTGATCATATGAACTTGCAACAATGGTGACAATATGAACAAGACTCATGCAAACTAAATCAGACAGAAACCTGCATTGAACAAGGGAAATGGGACAGAGGCCGTAACATTAGCTGAGTATGTATGGGTAGAGGATCACTTTTGGGAGATTTGATACTCTTTAAGGAAATGATGCTAGACAGACTGAACAGGCTCCAGTGGATGAACTCAAACGAAGAGACATCTGGATCCACAAACTTGACTTAACATATGACAGAATGAATGAAATCCTGTGGGTAGGCTACAGGGGTACAGATAGGGGAGTGTATGTAAATATGATTAAGATGTATTGTGTGAAACTCACAAAAATTCAATAAAAATATACATTGAGGTATATGACTGACCTGAGGGTATGCACACTGGAAAGCCTTTACCCAGCATGGGTCACGCCTTCTCTTCCTAGCCTTCCCCAGATTGGATACTTTAGACTTCAGCAACTCTTCAGTTATCTTGGTAAGTAAACTAAGTAAATTCATTGATTACCTGGTAAAACATTAATCAAATATTGGTTTGATACTAGAACCTTAAAAGGGAATAAGTATTGCTTAGTATCCCCAGGAAAAGAAATCTCACAACAGATGGAAAATTTATTTGTTAATATTATTATGTCTCATAATTATTAAAAAAAGAAACTGAGAATGTAAAAGATATTAAAAGCATACTGGAATTGAGATATTTTCCAAAATAGACTGAAAAAATAAGAAAGCCTAAGCAAGTTATTAAGGTCTCTGTAGGTTTGTTATGTTTGTTATGATATATAAAGAATAAAACAAAAATATACACATAATCTTAAAATTTCTAAGGTCATAGTTTAGTCAACAAGTTTGAGGAACAAAATGTATGTCTAATAAAGGTTTATCTGAGAACATTTGGATGTTTACCCAAGCTTTAACTACATAGCACATGATATTAAAAGTACCAGACTGGTGGAACTAAACTTATTGGATGTTTAGCAGCCATACTTGAAGGCCTATACTAATAAAGTCAGAGGGATTTAAAGGATAGTTTTTCCTCTTTGCCCTCCAGTGTCAACTAAATTCCAGGGGACTGTGGAACATCTCTCAAAATGTCCTGTGATTGTGGTAAGTTACCCGTCTTCTTGCTCAGGGAAGACATAGAGACCATACCCAATGGAATTGAACCAGTGTCCAGTCTACAAAGCGCAGGGTCAACTCAGAGAAAATATTTCCTCTATGCTTCCAAATGAAGCCAGCCATGATTGAGCAGGACCTTTGACTTATCTGCACATAGATGGAACTGGCAAAAGAAAGGAGGCAGGGGCTCCTTCCAAGCCCATGTGACCCCTGAGGAACAGATCCTCAAACGACCTTAAGTGTAAATATAAATTGATTTATTTGGGCCAACTGTATGATTTTAAACACCCAAAAGGAAAGTATAACCAAGGAGTAAAGTGATCAGTATATTTCTTTAAGAGTTCATGGGATTATACTTCCCAGACATTAGACTTAACTCCATATAAGAAGTTATTTAAACAATTATTTCTAATTGATGATTTGGTTCTGAATCAGACACTGCTGCTCAGATGTAAGATGTCAAATCCTGGTCTTCAATACTGTAGTGCCCACCTGTAGCTAATGGAGAAAACCTGCTATTGTTCTAAAATGATGGCCAAATTTGTTTTCTCCTACTATCTAAAGGCCTTTGAGAGGGAATTGACACTGATTCTAATTACTCCCACAGCTACCAAAATACCTGAAAGCAAATCCTGAATCCATCACTCTTGAGTCCAGCCTTGGAAAACAAAAGAAAAATGAGAAGGACCCCAAAAGGGTTATGCCTGTGGAAGCTCTGGTTAAGAAACTCTAATGGAATCTCATGTGAACATTTGAAATTTCCCATTATGACTTAATTCTCAATCCCTGTCTAGAACTTGTAATGCTAATTACTCTTGCCTTTACTTCTCCTTCACATCTCCTATTTACCAGACAAGGACTTTCTTTTCCCCCTACAGATAAGAGTTATGCAATATGGAACTCTTTTAGATAAACACATTGAAGGGGTACCCCCAATTGCCTCACCCTGCATCATTGTTCAGTATGGAAGAAGCCAGAGCAGTCTGCATCCTGATTCCCTTCTGCGAGTTGGGTAACCTCTTCAGGCAAGGGTGTGATAAGTATAGGAGATAGGAATTGGCTAGGCAGTTAGGGTAAAAAGACCCCAAAGAGAAGTAGCCAGTTTTTTGGTTAAAAGTCAAAATGTCCTTTGGCCTCTTAGCAATGTACTCTGTTACAAAGGCCAAAAATGTTGAAAGTATTTAGGAGCTCTTATCTAATCCTTAAAAAATTTTAGGGTTACCTCTTCAGAGTGAGGAATATTAGAGTGGCAAAACTCCCATAAAATAAAGACGAAAGAATACATGGAATTATCAGAAAAAAAGTGATGGGGAGATATAGAAGGAGTTAGAGGAGTGAGTGGACATGGATTTGATCAAAACACCTTATATGATTATATGCCAGTATGAAATTCTCAATAAATTATTAAAAAATAAAACATTAAAGTAAAAAAATAAAGAGGAAAATTTTAGAAAACATTGTTTGGAGTGGTTATATAATAATTATCTTAAAGTCAGGAATAAGAAAATGATACATGTTAATAATTTCATTCTTCGTTATGTTAATAATGAGTATGCATTTGCAAATATTTTATCATAATTTTAGTGTGCATGAGCATAACTGATACTTAATGAACTAAAGGCATCACGTTTGTACTCACCTAAACTGTGAATAAGGTGTTCACTTTCTTTACTTGATAAAAATATTTATAAGATTCATATTAATATTTTACATGTAACATTCATAAATCAAGCTATCATTGCAGAACAATTTATTCATGGAAACATTAATAATTTGTAAGTCAATATTTTAATAGATGTGCAGGTGTTAAGATTTTATGCGTGCACCTGTTGTCTTTTTCTTGAGTTTTGTCCATTTCATCTATATTTTCCACTAAATGTTTTTACAGCACATTTGAAATAGCATTTTTCTTTGTTTGTGTGTGTTTACTGCTGCCTTTCTTGATAAGTGTTGATATATGAATATTGATCTTTTCAATATTTATTGATTTCCTATAGGATTGTATATTTTACTTGCCTCTGTTAATATTACCTTTTCTTCTTTTGTGTTCCTTGGCATTCAATTTCTCAACCTTTTGTCATTTAGAATAGAAGCTTACTCTGGTGATTTTCTAACTATATAATTAAAATGAATGTATATTCCGAGTGATGTATATTCCTTCAGCACCTTACTCAGTCAAACAAGCAAAGAAAAACCTAGCTTCCCTTTGGGGAAAAAACATGCACATAAAAAAAAAAAGAATATGCATTGAACAAAAAGTTCTTAGCCAAAAAGTTGTTAGCCAGGCATGGTGGTGTATGCCTCCAATACCAGCATTTGGAGGCTGATGCAAGAGGCCTGTGTTTCAGGCCAATCTGATCTACAAAAGGAGAATTCATTTAAACAAATCAGTGCATTAATGAACAAATGAAAAACTTATTCTTATCATTTCTCCAATATATTTGGTCAAAGTTTCCAGGTATTTATATATGCACTTTTTTGGCTTATCATTTGAATTAAAATATTGCTTTCAAATAAAGATTCGTTCTTTGACCAAGTCTTCTCCATGCTTTAGAACTTTCTCCTATCCACATCTGTGAGTATCTTTGCAAAATTAAAATTCAGCAATAATTTCCCACCTGTTTCACCTTACCATCCTTCTATTTGATCAGTACTTCGTCTTCCATTACTACCTAGGGGTGGATGACCACCCTGGATTACATCTGTCCAAATTTCCTCACTAGGATGAGCTAGACTCCTTTTGTTTCCTTTAGACATTTTACAGTTAACAAACCTTATACTTCTTGTTTTCTAATTTGCTACTTGCTCATGGTCTATTAGGTATTGAGTTTAATTCTATACTCAGGCTCTCTGTTCTCATTCTCAAATATTGAGTTAAAGGGGGTCTGATTTTGTTTCATTAACCATTTCCTCCTTTTGTAAACCTACCCTCCTTTTTTAATGGGCACTTTATATCAGTTCATTCAACACGTGTTGGCTAACTATTGAGAATATTAGTTTCTCATTTATTCAAGAATAGATGAAGAGTACTGATGCTTGAGCTTTATACATCATGCTATATATAATTAAAATATATTGAAAGGACTATTAAAATTTTAAATATTCAACTTAAATGTGCATCATCCTTTAAAATAGTATTTTTTTTTACCTTCAATTGTTCTTTGTAAATCTTGTCCAGGAAATGTCTTGTCTAAGGATGGCGAGAGAGCTCTGTGGGTAAAAGTGCCTGTTACCCAGACTAATGACTTGTTTGATTCTTCAGATTAGTTGGTGGAGGAGAGACCTGATTCTTGATGTT
>NW_008346550.1:631785-645453 GCF_000622305.1 Nannospalax galili | reverse complement strand
ACACACACACACACACACACACACACACACACACACACACACCATAATTTATTGATGGTTTTCTTTGACCTCAACACACACACCATATTTATTTCATTAATAATGCCAAAGTATGAATTATAAGTATAATCTTATAATATGCTTTCTGTGTTTTTTCCAGATATATTAGATGGTCTTTAAGAATGTAAACTGAGTTATCCTTCTATCTCCATTTTCTGTTATAATAATTGCCATATTTTGTGGTTCAATTCATCTGTTGTAATTGAATTATTGAGCAAATAAGTTAAGTGATTGTACTCACCACTAAACTAAGGCCAGTATTTTCCAGAGAAGACAGGTTTGTTAATGCACCTTCAATGTACTCTTCCCTGGATTTAAACTAAAATTTTATGGTATTTAGCTGAGCATGCCTAGAGGCATTCTATCAATTGCTTTAATCTTTGTACACGTACTCCTTTACTTTAAACAAAGAATGTTCAGGAGAGAACTGCATAGGGGTTGGCTAACCCTTACATGAGTATGGACAGACTCCATGAATAAAATCTCCATAATATCTTCAAGAAGAACATTCCTTTGGATATAACTTCTAAGCTCTCCTTGCATACTTCAAGGAATAAATCTTTCTCCACTTTTGTTTGTTTGTTTACTGTGCTAGTTTTGACTATTTATTTACCTGTATGTGAATGAATATTATATTAAAATGCAATTAAAAAGTTCCCATAGATACTTAAGGATGGTAATTGTATCAATCAAAAGAAGCAAACTCAACTAGCTGATGAGATCACCACCAGTAATCCAAGACTGTATTGCTTTAGAAACACATAAGAATGCAAGTCAATTTATTAGGCCCCAGGAAAGAAAAGGCATCTTTGAATTTTGAAAAGGAATCATGAAAAGAAAAGGAATCTCATTAGAATAAAGTTAAATAAATTATTTCACTTATAAATTGCTGGTAACTGAAGTTAAATAAAATAGTTTTATGCATTCATGGGATGACAGAAGTAATATACACTTCTAGCAAACAACCTATTCTGTTAACATAAATAAACTGAAATGGTGAATGATTGGATGAAACCAATACTTTTGTCTAAATTGACCATAGGAAATCTGTAATAAAGAAATAACAGCAGATTCAGAGAAAATATAGCCATTATCCCATGAGGGATTCCCAGGGAGTGGTTCATGTCATCTACTTTCAACTCTAGGAAATTCTACCTAAAATTCTTTTTTGTTTAAGATTTAGTTTTCATTCTTATTTTACGTATGTATATGTGCATATGGTGTATGTAAATGTATTTGAATATGGGTGTATGGGGAGATGGTTAGATACTGTCATATACTCTGAAATTAAAAGTACTAGGTTTTGTGAGCTCCCCAATGTGGGTCCTGGGAACCAAACTCTTGTCCTCAGCAAGAACAGCAAAGCCCTCCTCTGACCACTTCTCTTTTAAAAATATTTTATTATTTTTGTATTTTTATGTGTATGCATGTGTTGCGTGCATGTAGGTAAGTTCACCGTTGTCGTACAATGCCTGTGGAGGACAGAAGAGGCTGTCGGATCCCCTGGAACTGGAGTTATGGACAGTTGTTTGCTGCCATGTGGGTGCTAGGATTCAAACCCTGGTCTTCTGCAAAACAGTGTTCTTAACCACTGAGCCATCTCTCCAGACCCCCTCTGACTATTTCTAACCCACCAGTTTATGCATTTATTATTTATTTAAATGTTTATTTGTTGTTCATTTAGTTATATTATGTCTTCAGTGAGGGACTCAGATTTCTTCTTGTTCTAATATCTGCTTGCATATTTGTCACTTTACATGTAATACCAAATTTCGTACATTAGAATTAATTCTGTAGGCTGTAGCATGTTATGAAATATGTTAAAATCACCAAGATCTCCACAGACTATACCATGACCTTCAGTAGAAGAGCAGAGGATTATAGTTAATATAAATAAAGAGATGAATTCACATCTTTGTTCTTTGTAATTGCAAGCATCTCTGGCACACTTTATTAATGGTGTTTGAAATACAATCATTTTCAAGAGTGGCCTTCATCATTTGTTTCTATAATGAACACCAAACTCAGTATAATTTCTGTCAATGATCTTGGCAGTGGATTTCATTTATAGTAGTTCACTATCAGAGACTATAAACTATCAATTTTTACAAATAAAGAAATTGGATATGAAAAAAACAGTTTTTATCTGTAAGGTTTTGATGCTTTGACTATTCACTGCAGTATTATCTAGGATTTGAAATTGCTTCCTATTTGCTATGTGCAATTGTGGGGGGTTTTATTTTCAGTGTTCTTCTTAGTCTATCCTAGTAAGTTGAATCCTGAGTTGTGGTCACTGCCAGTGGTAGCTGCTCCTCTGTTCTCGCGGGTTCCACTCCTTCGTTCTCACAGCATCAAGGCTGCTCCTCCACTGGCCCTGGGCTGAGGCCACTCTTCTGCCTACCCTGGGTTGAGGCTGCTCTTCTGCTCACCTGGTGCTGAAGCAGCTCCTGCTGGCCCTGTGCTGCCTCCTGTTGTCGCTGCTCCTGCCTGGCCCTGGACCCCACGGTTGGTGAGGAGACTGTGTCATTGGAGCCACATTCAGACACATGAGACCAGATTCAGTGAGAAAGTTCTGCTTTATTGCAGAAAGGCACAAGCTTATATAGGGGTGGTGGTCCAATCACAGCAGAGCAAGTAGGATACCTTATTAGCATAAAAGACTTAGCATCCTATTAGCATAACAGACTTAACGTCCTATCACAGACTAGAGGGTAGGGTGCCTCATTAGCATACTGGGTTTCAGATTACAGAGCCTGTTTTCCTGGAAACCACATGACCCTGACAGTTGCAATTTCACCCTAGGCCCAAGCCTGTCTCCCACACTGAGTGAGGTGTAATAGACCAGCACTTGGAAGGCCTCTACATTAGACCTCTAAAATCTCATCTTACTGGGAAGCTTTTGACATTGGAGTTTTCTGATATTAATATAGCCACAAAAATTATCTTGAGCAGATGGCTGAAATCAGAGAAAAGTTATAGAATGTGACTAGACTATTGTTAGACTATTGTGGACACATTATTATGGTTCAAAAATCATGAATAAATCAAGAAACTATTTATTTATAGATAAAATTTTTCCTTTATTTTGGACACTTGATTGTTTCTATTATCCTATTTATCACTGAATGTCATTTCTGATTCCTACTTCAGGACATGAGTCGTAATGTGATGCCTTGATATTAATATTTTAATATCAAAATTATTTCATAATACTTCTCAGCACTGCTAATTGTATTTTATTAATCGCTACTGTTGAAAAAGCAGTTTGGAAGGTAAGACTTCACTCTATTTAATGCTTTGGTTAGGAAGGAGTTGGGAGAATTGAAGAATGTATGTGGAAGATTTCTTCAAGTCTTGAGGAGAAAACACACTGTGATTCACCAGAAAATGGACACCCAAATAGTAAATATGAAATATTCATGAAGTGTTTTTCTTAGAATCTCTAGTTAACGCAACTTGTCTTAAGACTATGTGAAAGATAGTTTATATTTAAACTATGTGTATATTTAAACATAGTGTATATTTATATACAAAACATAATGAAACATGTGAAACACAGTGTATATTTATATACAAAACATTGTTTTTTGTATATAAACATGAATACATGAATGAATGATCAAGTGAATGAAAAAATGATAAGCAAATGTACTTATGATGTCTTTCAATACTTCATATCTACACAGCCTTGCAAACTGCCCTATCAACTCATCTGAGATGGATCTCAGTGGACTACATATGAGTCTTCAATTTCTCTTGTCCTTCATCTTAATTGTTCTCTTTTAGTTGAAAATTTTCTCAATTTGGAAAGTCTGAATCCCTTTCCAATCACAAAACTATAGCATACACTTGTGCCATGGAAATTATATGGCTGTTATGGCATTAATTGTAACTACTATTACATTGCTTTATATTACTTGTATATTACTCAGTTTGCATGTGTGCATATGTGTGTGTGTGTGTGTGTGTGTGTGAAAGAGAAACACGGAGAGGAGAAAAAGAGAGGAGACAGTACTCTTTTTGAGAAGCTATAGAGAAATTAGAAAATAAAATAGATAATGGTGGTTTATTTAGGGAATCATACTCATTAGTCTCATGAAACATACTATAATAAGGTACTACATTCATAATTCTGTCAACAATAGTTACTCTTAAGTTCTATATGTAAAACGTGTACAGCATGAAAATATACACATTGAGAACAAGGAAGTCTTCCCTGACTAAATAGTATTTTAATGAATATCAGAGAAATAAATAAAAATAGCAAGCAATTATTTTAATGCTAAAATTATTTTTTTGCTGTAGGCTATTGCAACTTAGCATGAGAAAAAAGCATTTTGAAAGAAGTAACTCTTAAAAACATACACAAAAATCATTGGAAGAAATTTTGTGAGTTGGAGAGAATAAGGGAGAAACTTTAAAGCTATCCAGTTACACCATGTGTTAGGACATTGAATGATTCTTTAATATTATTAAATTTATAGTATCTGTTATATTTTTGTGTGAATATATTTATATCAATATAACTAGTAATATAAGAAATATATATAATTGACAAGTAAAACTAAATCAGCCATCTTGTTTATAAATGAATTAAGCCATTACTATTATTATTTATAAAATATTGATTAACTATGAAAACTTGTACACTATTCACTTGATAAATAAACCCCACGTTGTATAAAAATATAATATCATAAAGTCTATGTCTATATATATTTTTGCATACAATGATAATTTTAAAGAGCAATAAATACTACAGGATTTGATATTTCATATTTCATTTACTTATTAAACTTCTATTTTCAAAAATTAATAGTACAAGTATATAGTCATACATTATTTTTAAAAGATATATTTTTCATATTTATCATTTTTTCTTAAGTATTTTGGAATATATTACTCACCACATTTCTGGGAAAATTAATAAATCATGAATATCACTGAGAGCCCTGGCTCATAAGAATGATTTGCTTTACTAAAATTCAAACATATTTCATAAAAATTCACAAAATATTTTTAAGAAAGCCATGATGGGGAGAATACTATTGACGTTTGGTAAAAGCGCTCTTGGTACACACAGGGAGTGTTAAAGAAAAAGAATCACTGTAAGACCGTGGCAAGACCAAGTGGTCCCATAACTTAATAAGGACCACTGGCTTACATTAGTTAAAAGATTCAGAAAGCCCTGATGTGAGTGGGGAGCAAAGTGATACCTTGTAACACTGAAGCTTTGCTCATGTAAAGACTCTGTCTTCTCTGATTAATATGCTGAAACTATAATCACTCTGCATTTGCCCTCAACAGCTATGTTTTTCTTTTTTAAGAATATGGTTATTCTAGAAATATTACTCTGCACTCATTACTTTCTATTTTTTACCAGTATTACAATTTTATCAATAAAAGTGTTCTACAAAACAGCTTATAAAAGAGATGCTCTTCTGCCTACAATACTATATCAGACACAGAAAACCTGAGTATCAACCATAGTGAACTGATGCACAGCATGAACATTCATTCTTTAACCTCATTACTGATAGATGCTGTTGGTGGTGACTCATACTTGAGGTTATCTATATCAGTTAATAAGACATTTTAAGGGAATAGTTCACTCTTACAGTGGGATGTGCTTAATTTTTTTCACACAAATATGTCATTAGACTCAACCTTGCAACATTTAAAAAATGATAAATATTATTTCATATGTTTCTTTGCAGAAATGCAGAATCTCTTCTATTTAAATATATGTTTTTCTTTATTTTTGTACATTTCATTCAATGCATCTTAATCATATTTAGACCCCCTCCCCGACTGCTCTTCCCCTGTAGTCATCCCTACCATATTTCATGCATTCTGTCATATATATTAGGGCAAATGGAGTCAAGTTTGTATACCCAGATGTCCTTACATGTGGGTTTATCCACTGGAGCCTGGTCAGCTGTAAAAGTCATAGATCCTGGAGAAAAATCTGTGTCTGTTGTGTCCCTAAACAATTGTAATTTCTCATAGTCTGCTAACTATGAATCCTTATAATAACAAACAACTATGCCTCACCTTTCATCAAAAACAACAGATTGAGACTATTAAAGAATTCCAAAACTGGTCAAATAAAGGGTGTAAATTTCTGAGAGATCTGCAGTTCTATGTGACACATCTACAATGGAACCTCTTCACTTAAAGCTCACAGGACACAGGAAAACAGGGAATAGAGGGAATACTAATGCATCTCTCAACTCTTCCAATGGAGCTTCCTCATACAGCAGAAGGTGTTTAACACAGAAAACCACAACACACCAAAATGTAGAGAATAGGAGACTTCAGAGTCCATGTCCCTGCACTATATCCAAGTCATTCTAGAAATTCTGTATTATTCAATCCCCAAAGTTGAATCCCTTTCCAAACTTGGAAAAATAGAAATATGTAGAGTACCAATATTAGAATTAAAAATCACTACCACTTTCTTAAATACTCTACTGAAATGAAGTTCCTCCTGCCTTCCTCTCTTACCATTCCTATCAAAACTAAAATAAGTAGGGCATTTTTCCATTTCTCCTTTTTGTTTTTTAAGCTATATTATCAGTCCCAAATGCTGTTCACTCCATTATATTTACCTGGTTGAAGATTTCAGAGGAAATGTTCCCAGTGCGTCTATGATTATCCATGTAATGATACTAATCATCATAAAGGAAATTGTGGCATTATTTCATTTTCAAAATGGGAAGTTTTGTTGCCTGCATAAGTTTTTATGAAGAATTCACTGGATTATCAACCATATTGACCAAGCAGATAGGGTAAAATTTTGTTGGAGCTTGCCTGTTGCTGTCTTCCTTTACCTTTTTTTTTTATTATAAATAAACCAAATATCTTTTATTATTTAAGGCCAGCTGTATATAATAAAAAATATATAATAGATCACATGAAATTTGGTGGCAGGTAGTGGAGGATACAGAAAGGGAAGAAGAATGAAGTACAATAAAATACATTGTGTGATAGTCACAAAAATTCAATAAAAAAGTAAAATAAATTTTAGGAGTCCTAGAGTCTTTCATATTAGCTCAAAATGATACATAAAAATATTTTTTCCTGCTTTACATGAAACTTAATAAGATCCCGTACTTTTTGGTCTATTTTAAATATTTTCCCTTGATTATTACCAATTAGCAGTCAGAAAGTCAATTCAGTAATTAAAGCTTGGGTGTGATATCTCCAATCAATTCTTAACTGATTAGCCAATAACAGCTTTTCCTCACATCTGACCCCAAATTAAGCTCCTTGTAGGAACCAGGCTTTGCAGAAGATGTGAGATTGTTTCTCTTCCTTTCACAATTACTTCTGGCATTACAGCCTGATTGCTTTCTCTGACTCCTCTAGGAAATGAAAGGGAAAGAAGAGAGAAAATAGTTTTGTAAGTTTGATCCCAACTGGCTTTATGAGTTAGGTTCACACCCATTCTTTTATTTTTTAGGAGAAAACCACTTTAAATTAAGAAAATAAAGCAATATATATAGAATGAGACTCTATATTTAACAACATAAACTAAGTCGTCTAGAGATAGAGCTTTTCTAACTGATATTGTAAATCATACCATATATTATTATAACAGCCAATAAGGTCTACGTAGTGAGATTTTTGTCTTAAAGAAAATAAGTCCAGGCAGCTGGAGCTACAGGGAGACCCTGTCTCAAAAAGACCAAAGAAAAAAAAGAAAAAAAAGAAAAGTAAATCCCTTATTTTTTATTTCAAATTATTTATTTAATAACCATGATTATAAGAAGCATTTCATTATAGCATTAACATATTTAATAACAATTTCAAGAGCAAAGATGCATCTTTTTCAATACTGGCTGTAAATTTTTAGGTTCACAGTTAAATTAATATAGTTATACAATATTGAACTCAGTATAAAGTCATAAAACTGAATGAGGTGTTAACCTTTAAAAGAGAACTCCATTTCTCTTTAAAATATACCACTTCATAACAGTAAAACTCATTTTTAATGCTACTAACACTTAAATGTTTGCCCATGCATCTATAATCACTATGTATCTATCAGATTATTATTAGTCATGGTTACTTTCTGAGATCCACCTGAGCAAGAATATAAAATCATTGAGTAGATTTCAATGGAAATATGTTTCATCTCTACTAGTTAACATGGAGTAAATTTTTATGCTTCTTCCTCAAATATAACTCATTTTTTTATTTGTTGATTTTTTTGTATTTCATTCAGAACATCCCAAACAATCTTATTCATCTATATAACCACATCCCAAATGGCACCCTCCCATAGTCTCCCCCTCCCCCATCTCCACTGGAGCCCATATACTCTGTCAACCCTGTTACTGTCCACTGTGTTGTCAGAGCCCCCAGCTGTTTTCCAGTGCTTCTCCATCTGCTGAATCTATTCAGCCTATCTAGAGTTCCTTGTTTTAGTAAGATCAGCTCTTCCTCATCTAGCAGCAATCAGTTGCCAATATTCCTTTAGATCAGATTGAGATATGCTGTTCCTTTTCCCAATTCTACACTGGGTTACTCTCTGGGAGTCTCTTGGGCCACTCTGAGCAACAACTCAAAGGAAGGTATCCCCTGTCTGGCATTGTTTCTTCTTATGTAGCATTTAGATATGCACATGAATTCTTGTTGTTGTTGTTGTTAGTCGTCTTGACACAGAGTGTCCCTGTAGTCCCAACTGTCCTGGAACTTACTATGTAGACCTGGGTGGCCTTGAACTCACAGATATCTGCCTGCCTCTGCCTCCCGAGTGCTGGAATTAAAGGCATTAACCTCCATGTCCGGCCTACACACGGACTCTTAAAGAATTATATTCATCCCTTTAATCTTTGGTTATACTTTCCTTTTGGGTGTTTAAGATCATTCAGTTACCAGATAAACCAATTTATATTTACCCTTAAGGTTGTTTGAGGATCTGTTCCTCAGGGGTCACATGGGCTGGGAGAAGCCATGGCTCCTTTCTTTTACCACTTTCATCTATGTGAAGATAAGTCCAAGGTCCTACTTGACAATGGCTGACTTCACTTGGAAGCAAGGAGGAAATGTTTCCTCTGTGTTGACCCTCCTCTTTGTAGACTGCACCCTGGATCAAGACCGTTTGGTGGCATCTCCATGGCCTCCTTGTTAAAGAGGACAGGTGATGTATTACAGTTACAGGACATTTTGAGAGATGATCATAGTCCCCTGGAGCTTCATCAACCTAGGAGGGCAAGGAACAAAAACTGTCCTTTATGTCCCTCTGACCAAATTAGTATAGGCCTCAAAGAATGGTTGTTGACATCCAAGTAGATTAGTTCCACCAGTCTGGTACTTTTAATTACTATGGGCTTTGTAGCTAAAACTTGGGGAAAGACCAAACATTTTCAAATAAACCTTGCCTAGACATGTATTATATTCCTTGAGCTAGTTGTATGTATAATTTGTTAGTAGGTTGTTCAATTAATATGGTTCCCTCTGGTTTTTTAAAACTAGCTAGGCATGATTTATCTCTCGTATTGTCTAAGCCTTCATCTGGGGTTCCCCAATTTAAAGTGCCCCATTTCTCCCTTAATAATACCCTTCTCCTATGGTACCACCTCTCTTGAGCTCTTTCTTTCCCTTTATCCACAAGGTTCCTTGTATAATACTCTCCCTCTTAAATGACTGCACTTTTATCCATATCTCTCTTTTTAATGCCAGTTTCCTACTATTCTTCTCTTTCAGATTCTTTCTTTTCTGTTACCTCCCTGGTTACGTTTCACTATCCTGGTTCCTGTAGTTATATCTGGATACATACTAATTTACATGGATTTGTTGCTAGGATCCACATTTGAGGGAGAACATATGTCGTTTTCTTGTGTGTGTGTGTGTGTGTGTGTGTGTGTGTGTGTGTGTGTTACTTCACTTTGTATAACAGTTTCTAGTTCCATCCATTTCCCTGCAAATTTTCATGATTTCATTTTTCTTTACTGGAGTAAATCTCCATCATATTAAATGAAATACATTTTCAGTATCCACTCATCATTTGAGGGACACTTAGGTTGTTTCCATCTTTTAGCTATTCTGAAGAGAGCAGCAACAAACATGGATGTACAAGTGTCTCTGCAATAGGAAGAGTTCTTTGGGTATATGCCAAGGAGTGGTATAACTGGGTTAAATTGTAGGTTCATTTGCAGTTTCTTAAGAGCTCTCCATAGTGCAATCCATAGGGGTGGAACAAGTTTTCAATCCCATCAGCAATGGATGAGTGTTCCCCTTTCCCCATATGCTCTCCAACATTTGATATCATTTGTTTACTTGATCTTAGCTAGTCTGGCTGGAGTAAGATGAAATGTTAAAGTGGTTTTAATTTGCATTTCCCTAATTACTAATTATGGTGAACACCTTGTAAGATGCTTCTTAGCCATCTTTATTTCTTCTTTTGAGAACTCTGTTCAGCTCCTTAGACCATCTTTTAATTGAGTTACTTCCTTTCTTGATTCCTTATTTTTGAGTTCATTATTATTTTGTATGGTAAACCTCTGTCAGATGTGATGCTGGTGAAGATTTTTTCCCATTCCATGGATTTTCTCTTCACTTCCTTGGTTGCTTCGTTTGAAGTGAAGAAGTTTTTTAGTTTAATGAGGTCCCGTTTGTTGATTCTTGACCTTGTTTCCTGAGCAAATGATGTCTGGTTTAGAAATTCCTCTCCTACACCTATATCTTATAGGTTATTACCAATGTTTTCATCTAACAGTTTCAGTTTCAGACTTCACATTTAGGTCTTTGATCCTTTCAGAGTTGACTTTTGTGCAAGGTGAAAGAAAGGGGTTTAGTTTCATTCTTCTACAGGTGGAGATCCAGTTTTGCCCACACCATTTGCTGAACATGCTGTCTTTCAGTGAATTTTCTCAGCCCCTTTGTCAAATATCAGGTGACTGAAATTGCACATACTCATGTTCGGTCCTTAATTTCATTCCATTGATCTACAGGTCTATTTTTGTGCCACTACCATGTTGTTTTTATGACTATAGCACTGTAATACAATTTAAAGTCTGGTATAGTAATCCCCCAAGCTTTGTTTTTAGTGTTCAGGGTTGCTTTGGCTATCTGAGGTCTTTTGTGCTTCCATATGAATCTTGGGTTTTTTTTCCAACTCTGTGAAGAATGTCATGGGGATTTTGATTGGCATTGCATTGAATCTATAAGTGGCTTTTTGTAGGATGGTCATTTGCACAATATTAATTCTTCCAATCCATGAGCGTGGGAGGTCTGTCCATTTTCTGATGTCTTCCTCTATCTCTTTCTTTAAATGTACAAATTTTCATTACAGATGTCTTTAAAATCTTTGACCAGTTATATTCCAAGATATTTCTTTTTTTTTTTTTTGATGCTATTGTCAAAGGTAGTGTTCCCTGTACTCTTTTTCTCAATGTTTGTTATTGGTATATAGAAAGGCTAAAGACTTTTTAGATTAATTTTATAACTTGCCACATTATTGAACTTGTTAATAATTTCTAGGCGTTTTCTGGTATAATGTTTGGCCTCTCTTAGGTATAATATCATACCATCTGTAAAAAGGGATAATTTGATCTCTTCATTTCCCATTATTACTCCTTTAACTTCCTTCTAATATCTTATTGTTCTTACAAGAGTTTCAACACTATGTTAAAATAGAGTGGAGATAGTGGGCAGCCTTGCCTGGTTCCTGATTTGAGTGGGAATGCTTCCAGTTTTTTTCCATTTAGAATGATGTTGGATGTGGATATTTTGTATATGGCTTTAATTATGTTGAGGCATGTTCCCTCCAGCCCAATTCCTTCTTGGACTTTGAACATAAATGTATGTTGAATTTTGTCAAAGATTTCTCTGCTTCTATTGAGATGTGTAGGTGGTTCTTGTCTTTGGGTCCATTTATACATTTATAGGTTCATGATGCTTATTGACTTCCATAACCATCCCTGCATCTCTGGAATAAAGCCAACTTGATCATGGTGGATGATCTTTTTGATGTGTGTCTGTATGCCATTTGCAAGTATTTTGTTGGGAATTTTTGCATCAATGTTCATTAAGTATATGGGTCTATAGTTTTCTCTTTTGGTTCTATCTTTACCTGACTTTGGTATGAGAGTGATGCTGACTTTGTAGAAGGAATTTGGAAAATTTCCCTCCATTTCTGTCTTTTTGAATAAATTAAGTAGTATTGGATGTAGAGCTTCTTAAATGTGCAGCAAAATTCTGCCATAAATCCATCTGGTCCTAGGCTTTTTTTTAGCTGGGAGATTTTATATTACTGATTCAATTTCCTTATGTTTTATGGGTCTGTTTAAGCTTGTTATCTCTTCTTGGCTTAGTTGTGGTGATTCCCATACCTTTAGATACCTGTCCATTTCTTTTCGGATTTCAAATTTAGTAGCATATAGGTATTTAAAGTATCCCTTTATATGTTCTGGACCTTTTTGGTGTCTGTTGTGGTGTTTCCCCTTCATCTCTGATTTTGTTGATTTGGAGGTTCTCTTTCTTTCTTTTGGTTAGCTGCATTAGTGTTCTTTATCTTTTCAAAGAACCAGCTTTGGATTCATTGATTCTTTGTATTGTTAACTTTGTTTCTATTTCATTAATTTCTGATTTTTGTTATTTCTTCTTGTCTGCTGGTACTTGGTGGAGGTACATTATTTGGATTTTTCGTGTTATTATTTTTTTCTCTGTGACTTTGACGTGGATTTCTTTTGTAGATTATTGTTCTTGTGTAAGGCACAAATCTTCCCTTGTAAAGTTTAGGTCTGCTTCTATTTGTAAACTTTATGTGCCTTTGTGGTTTACTTGTTGGGCATGAAAATGTTGTTGGTCTAGGCTTCAGGTTCTTTCTTTTGATTTTATATTGGCTGGCCAAATTGCTTTCTCTTGCTGCTCAGGAGTTCCCACAGAGGCCTAAGTCAGATGAGGATCAGATACTCTCAGTCTTTCTCTTAATGTCTGAATCCCTGCAGAAAATAATTTGGTCAGGAATTTGAGGGCTGGTCTGGTCTGGGATCAAGGTACAGGTAAAATGTTGGCCTCCAGAGGTGCAAAGGGAGGTGGGAATGAGAAGAGGCAGGAGGGCTCCTGGGGACTATAGGGAGGAATTGGGTTGGTCTGGTCACAAAAGATCAGGAAGCAGTTGGGATTCTGGGCTAAGAGGTCAGTCCATGGTTCTAGGGTGTCACAAGAGATGGGCCAGTGCCCTGCTAGGAGCAGAGATGGGGTGGGGGAGCTGGGAGGTGAATGAGACTGGGGGAGTCAAGGTTCACTGGGCACAGCAGCCAGACTTACCCAGGCAAGCTGCTGGCTCCAAGTCCCTTATTTTTTTTTTTTTAAATTTTTTAGCTATACCCAGGTAGAGAAGGGACGTAATGCTAATTTTGTGCCTAATTCTTATTGTAGGCTCTGTCTCTGTTTTGAATAACCAACTCACTTTTCTTTCCTCCTCTAGCATTCAGATTGTCCTAACAGACTTTTCTCCCATGGAGCATTCTACAGGAGTGTGTCTTGATACTTACAGAGGCTTTGATATTAAAATTTCCAAGCCTCGGCATAGTCTTAAATGCATGGAACATTCTTGTGCACACATACTGAACATTAATAAAACCTATGGCCATT
>NW_008346550.1:627624-631756 GCF_000622305.1 Nannospalax galili | reverse complement strand
AAACCTATGGCTATTCTTCTCATAATGAACCATATATTCTGAGAATACAGGGCTGGATGCTTAAAGATACAGAAACAATGACATTTTTAATGTTTGTTTAACTAGTCACTGTTGTACAAGGTAGCTTATAAAATCCTGTCTGTACATTGAATTTACTTAGTCTGTTTTAACCCCTACTTGTACTCTCAAATTTAATAAAGGCCAGACTCTAAATTTGTTGCAGTTTATTTCTCTAGCCTTTTCCTCCTCTCTTTACAATATTTCTTGTATCCTGTGTATCTCAGTCATTGCTGGGAAAACTTAAAACTTATTTAAAATTATTCATGCTATGGAGCTATTCATGATAGTTCTAACATTTAATTCCAATATTATAAGGAGGAAAGGGCAAGAAGGTAAGGAGTTCAAGGCCATTTTCAATTACATATTGAGATTAAAAAATTTTGTGCATTTGATTTGATAGATCTTAATCAAATTTAGTCTCCATCTCCTATTCATGCTTCTTCATATCCCACCGAGCTTAACAGATTTCATGTATTTGTCATATATATTACATACTATACTATCAAGAATTTGTATCCAAATATCCTTCTGTAAAATTTCTCCACTGGAGTTTAGTCAGCCTATCAAGTGTCAGTCTCTTAAAGATCTACTCTTCATCACTTAGAAGTAATTAGTTGTCAATAGTTTCTCTGCAAAGGTTGGAGGGTGCTGCCCATTTCGCTTATTCTATGGTGGGTTTCTATCTATCTGAGTTGGCATGGGTCTATCACTATTGCCATCACCATTGTTTCAAGTACATATGAGCTAGTTCCTAATGACCTAAAAGTATCTGTTTCTTTATGTTCATGCACCAACCCTGTATTTAGCAATCTTTCTTCCCCTCTTCCACAATAGTTCCTGAGCCTTGGGTGGTTGAGGTTTAATATAGGAGACCTATCCAGGGTCATGCACTCTGTAGTCTCTTATTCTTTAAAGTTTAGACAGCTGTGGCCTTCTGTGTACATCATACTATATTATATGAGGAAACTCATTGGTGAGAGTTGAGGGATTTATTAGTATTCTCTCTGCCCCCTGTTCTGCTTTGGTCCATGAACCTTAGGTGTAGAGGCTCCACTGTAGATGTGTCACTTAGGGTTGGGCATCTCTCACACATATATCTCTGTATCTGACCAGATGCAGAACATATTAATAGCTTCTCCCCCCCCCAAAGAGCTTCTTTTATAGGTGGGATATGGTATAGTTGTCAGTAAATATAAGGTAAGGATCCATATTTAGCATCCAGTAAAAAATTCATCTGTCTAGAGATGACAGAGATGGGTTTTCCCAAGACTCAACTTCCCCAGGCATGTGCATTTGGCTATAGGGCTTTAAGTTCAATTAGCTAGCTGTTGCTTACCACCTAGATAAACTTGCCACTACTGCCCCAATAGAGTTAATTTTCAGTGCTATCCATTGTAGTTATTAGGCCATTGATTGATTTTTCTCCCTTAGAATTTTGCATAGTATCCTCGAGATCCATGAGAACTAGTACTCAGGGAGAAGGCTTCTATGTCAGTGCCAGGTCCACTGCTCCAAGTCCTGTGTCCAAAGTGTTCTGGAGGTAGGTAGCCTTAGGTATCACATATATGCTATAATAAATGAGTTCTATTTTATATGAAAAATTTAAAATGAGATTGATTAAAATTTACAATTGACAATGTCGTCTTTATTGATTTCCTTGTGAACTGTTTTAAAATTATTTTTAAATTTAATTTTTGACAATTTTAAACATTTATAGCATGTATTATGAACATGTTGATCTCCCAGTACTCTCTCTTATATCCTCTCCACTGTCATTGACCTCATTTTCTTCTGAATGAATATCTGATATTTTATTCAGGTCGTATAGGTTTCCATTTGTTTATAATGTACTATATTTGTTTATAACTATCTATGTAATATCCAGAAGAGAGCATTTCAGACCACTCCTCCCTATTCCCAAACTCTGGCAATTTTCCTGCTCCCTCTTCTGTGAAATTCCAAGGGCCTTGAAGTGAGTGATAAGATGTTGCATTAGAAACTAAAACCTCAACAGTCCCTTATTCTCAGAACTTTTGACTATTTATGTTGCATTCCCACTGCAAACACAAGATTCTCTGGCTAAGGATGAAAGCTGTTTTAGTCCAAAGGTGAGCATAATTGTTAAGAAGGATGCTCTGCTAATGTCCATTTATCAGAGCATCAACAGTAAGTTTTTGCCTGTTCAGGCATAGGTTTTTAATAGGGTTCAAATTCCCCAAACCAGCCCTTGCACACATCTCCACGATTTGTACCCAAAAAGCCTCCAGGGGCTTCCAAACAAAGATGATGCTGTTGCTCTTAGTCACCTATTAGTCACAGATAGAAAGACGTTATTGCTGGACACTACACATTTTTGATGCAGCACTCAGAGCTATATGGTAGCAAATTGAAAGATTCCTCCCTGCTATTATTCATAGTGTCAGAGGTGCTCTGCAGTCTGCTGGGTTTCAAAGGATTTAGTAGACTTTCTTAGATGTGGATCCAATATAATAAAAATGCAAAATTTTAACATTGGTTAAAAAATTTCCTAACCATGCATACAGTCTTATGACAAGTCTTATGACTTTGCCTAAGGTGCTCTTCAAAAATTAGTCAGGATGACAATCCACTTGAGAGGAAGGAAGAGAAGAACATTTCAGACAACAGAAATTTTGCTCTTAGAGGTAAAAGAAAAGATTTAGCCAAAAGAACGGATTTAGAATATAGTTATTTTGGTGACAGTTTTTTCAACAGAGTAAGGATACTAGGAAGCAGTGCTTATTTATTTTTATAATTGCGTAAGAAAAAAAAAACTTGTTTCACCCTGGAAACTGAAAAATGCCTTTTTTAAAATGGTGAGAGATATGTAAATAACAATTATTTTTCATTTTCCTTTGATTTGTCAATTCATTTTATTTTCTGACCCCCAATCTTTTTAACTCAAATTTTATCAGTTTTTCCAAGTATGTTCCTATTATATGTTCTTCCAAATATTTTGAGAATTTGGACCATTTGTAAACAAAGTATGTGCATTTTGCAGTACGGTCATTCCTACCATGTAATGAGGCACCAAATTTCAGGGACTGCTCAACAAATTGTGCCTCACTATTGGTGATTCTACTTTGTAATTCATTGAAAAGAATGGTTTATATCTAGCCCTTTTCATTGTATTCAGAGATCCAGTAGGTGATTGAAAGAGTTTCCATTTCTTTCTTTCATGTTTTTGTCCTACGAGTCACCCCAATCCAAACTTATACAGTTAAGACGAAGTTTTAACATTTTATTTTACTGAGGGTTCCTCTATATCTTAACACAGAATAGAATGAAGAAAAAAAGATACACTTTTGAAGCTTAATAGTTCATTTTTAGCAAACAAGATATAGGCATATCCCTCAAACATTAGAGTGATTCATATGGTTAATTATTTTATTGAATTCCCAACTCTTTCTTTTTTCTCTTTCTCTTCAAGAGCAAACAACAGGTTTCTTATTTTAACTTTGAGTGTGATACTTCTAAATCATTTGCTTTGATAAGTAATTTTAATATTTTCTTGACCTTAATTATACCTGAGATTCAGTCTACTAAAGCTAATTGAACAATTTTATCCATCCAGTGTTATATATGAATATATGGATAAGTAGTTTTATGTACAATCTATATCTCAAATAAATAATTTTTCATATCATTTAAGACATAAAAAATGGGACAGCTAAGCTAGGGTAGACCAGAAATTATAATTAACAAATACAATATTATGGCTTTGTCACTATCTAGTACTACATAATAGGGAAGCATAATATGACAGACTTCTGCTTAATGCCTTCATACTCTATGTACTATCTTTTAAAATATTTTATTACTTTTATTTTAATGTTTATGAGTGTGTTATCTGCATGTATGTGAGTGCACCAGTGTCATGCAGTGCTGAGGACGTCAGAAGAGGGCTTCAGATTCCCCTGGAACTGGAGTTAAGGATGATTCATAGCCGCCATGTGAGTGCTAGGAATTGAACTCTGGTTCTCTGCAAGAGCAGACAGTGCTCTTAACCACTGAGCCATCTCTCCAGCCCCTCTATGTACTATTTTTAAGATAA
>NW_008346550.1:598858-627576 GCF_000622305.1 Nannospalax galili | reverse complement strand
ATTCTCCCTGCCTTAATCGTTACTGCTAGGTTTGATACATATGATAGGCTACAGTAATACTCAGGTTAATTATCTTCTTTCCTTATAATGAGCTATGCTCTATCTAAGCTCTAAGACTTTGGACATGAACTTCTTTCAGACTGCTAGTTCCTATCCTTGAAGTCTCAGTATAGTCAACTCTTATACATGAAGCATTGTATTCTTGCATCTCCCCAAGTTTCTTCACCCATACCCAAACTGGGATATGTTTATGATTATTTCTAAAACCAGCAAACACAAACAGAATATTAAAAAAGAAAGTAGATAAATAAATGGCCTCATAAAAATTTATTGAGCCCAACGTTTATGGCACTAAATGCTCTGGCAGAATAGACAAGTGTATCCCATGGTCAATTGCAGCCATGCTGTAAAAAGAAACAACTGTATATATTGAGAAAATAGCTTTTTCTAACCAATGACCCCTTTTTTTCCACAGGCTGAAATAATTTCATTTTTTATGATGAATGTTTTTTAACCTAAACATTTATTTTGTAGTACATTAAGATCAAAATTAAGGTTTTTTGCTACCTAATTACCCATAGAATGAATAAACTGTGTCTTGATTCATTGACTGTGCACTCCTGTTATTTTTCTTATGACTAAGGAGTTAATGTATCTAATATTATGCAGTATAAAACTGCAATAATTTCTAAAGGAAATATCTTTTTTTATGTTGCTATTGAAATGTTAAATACGTTAAATGTTTAACATGTAAAAGATTAAAGGTTGTTTCTATAGTTTTGTTGGCAGATTTTTTTCCTTATTATAGTGCAGAGAGATACCTCCTTCTTGTAACAAAAGCAAACTAATTTTATTACAAATTTACCTGTGCAAAAAACTAAACATGTGTTGCCCTAAAAAAACATATGAAAAAATGACATTAAATTTTCACAACTAATTTACATTAGCCGGTAGTTCATGATGAGCAAGAGCGAAGAAACAAAAGAGGAGTGATCACAGGAACTCATAGCCAGATCCTGACTTAATAAACCTCCCAAGAGAAGTTGCAAGACTAAAGAATTGTTTCCAAACTTCCAGCACATACCTCATAAGTTTCCCGATGTTGCATAAATTCAGCACTGATTGGTCACTTTCAATCCATGCTGTATGAAAACCATGAACAAAATTTAAATTTACTGGATTGGAGACCCCATTATAAATAACTTCTTCTTCCGGACCTAAACTCAAAAAAATCCAAAAATGTAAAATCATATTTTCCAGTTTAAGCAGCAGTTAACTTACATTCAGTGTGTCCACTCACACAATAGACTAATTAGTTTAGATATAATTCTATTTCTGTCATAGGAAGTGAACCGAAATGGCCTCTTCCTTTCTTAATATTTTCATTCAAAACTATTCTTCTACTTCCAAATTTGTGAGCTATTCTTGCCAATGAGGATTTAAAAAAAGAAAATTCTATAATGCATTGAACATTTTGACCTTCAATCAGGCAGCTTTATTTTCACATAGAGCATCTTAAAATATCAAAGTTATACTGAACAAGTATTTTGATTGAATATTTTATAATGTATTACCAGCTCTTATATTCAGAGATAATTCTAAATCCTTTTGAACTTGTTTCATTTTTCCCCATATAGATAAGACCTTTAGATTATAAAATCAAAATTATCTTGATGAACAAGACAATGGAAAAAATTTCTTTGTGATACTGTGCTATTAAACATTTACAAATCTGCTTCAGGGTACCAGCAGACAATGCACGACACTTTCCCTGTGACAGAGACAGCAAATTTATCAAAATATAATTCCTCCAAAGTCCCTTTACCAATTCTAAAGGAATAAATCTAAACCACAATTTTATCTGTATAATTTTAATCAATTAAATAACTCATAATTGTATAAGTGATTTCCTCTGTTCTTTATCCAATGGCCAAATATGAACCTTCATATGATTTGAATGGTGAGTTGAATTTAAAAAATTATGTTCAAATAATCCTAAAACTATATTTTTGAAACTTTCTGATGAAATGCTGACAGAAATTGTAAGCTAAATATTTTCAAAACGTATTTTGGACTTAGATCTGTTTTCCCTGCAGATTCTTCCCAATATCAGTTAATGACATCACTATCATTCTGATTCTTATTGAAGGAGTCCTTAAAATTCTTAGTTCACCAGTTGAACTCTTTCTTTCCTCTTCCATCTTTCATCCATAAAAATAAAATCTTCCTTTGCAGTTTGCTGAGTATCTTCTGATACTACAAATATTAATCTTCAATGAGGAGGCCTCCAGCTCCATTCCAGCTTAATTGCTCCAAGTACATTGTCAGAAGTATGTCCTCTCTTCAGCAATTTGATCTTACCTTCAAGTCCTTGGTTCCAAGCAAATACTGTGGCTATCACCTGTATTATTTTGGGAATCCTGGAAATACCCTGAGCAACAACTCAAAGGGAGATTTCTCCTGCCCGACACTGATTTTTTGTTGCACAGCCGCTATACACATGCTCTTGGATAAATATTATAAGTATATTTTTTAGTACTTTGGAAATAATACATTCCCCTCTTGTATTTCAAGCTACCTTGAGTGTTATTTATCTTTCCTCCCTCTCCCTCTGTATAACTCTTCTTCCTCCCTCTCCAGTCAAAGTGCCCTCATTTCCTTCTTAGCCCCTTTGATGACACCTGTTTCATACTATCACCCTCTTTTGAGCTCCTTCTTCCAGTTTACCCATTAACTCTCATGGTTCCTTTCCAATTCCCTGGCTCCTTCAGCTACATCAGGGTATATATTCCCATTTAAGTATATAGAACTAAGATCCACATATAAGTGAGAACATATGTTGCTTGTTTTACTGAGTCTGTATTACTTCACTCAGCATAACAGCTTCTAGTTCCACATATTTATTTGCAAATTTCATGATTTCATTTTTCTTCACCACTGAATAGAACTATACTGTGCAATGCATACCATTTTCATTATCTATGCATCAGTTGAGGGACTTCCATGTTGGAGTTGCATAACTGAATCATATGGTAGATTTTTGCTTTTTTTTTTTTCTCTTTTTCTTTTTTGTTTGTTTTCCACACAGACTTCCACAGGGGATGAAACAGTTTGCAATCCCAACAGTAGCCCCTGAGAGTTTCCTTTACCCCACATTCTTACCATCATTTTGTGTTATTTGTTCTGCTGTTCTTAGCTATTGTTACTGGGGTAAGGTGAAACTTTAAATTTAGTTTTGATTTCATTTCCATTATTACTAAGGCTATTAAACAATTTTAAAGACGTTTCTTAGCCATTTTTATTTATTCTTTTATTAGCTCTCTGGTCAGATCCAGAGCCCGGTTTTAATTGGGTCATTAGTGTTTTTGATTCTTTGTTTTATGAGTTCTTTCTATATTACATATATTAGTCCTCTCTCAGATGTGCTGCTGGTGAAGATTTTCTCAAACTCTATATGGGCTTCCTCTTCACTCAACTGATTGTTTTCTTTGCTGTACAGAAGCTTTTAATTTTAATGAGGTCCCATTTCTCAGAAGTTGACCTTAATTCTTGAGTGTTTGATGTACAATTTAGATATTCCTTTTGGACCTATATCTTGAAGAGTATT
Source organism: Nannospalax galili (assembly GCF_000622305.1). Lineage (NCBI taxonomy): Eukaryota > Metazoa > Chordata > Mammalia > Rodentia > Spalacidae > Nannospalax > Nannospalax galili. Next base: position 623,969 of record NW_008346550.1, on the reverse strand, counting down.
GGATATGTTTTCCATGCAGCTTTAGGTGTAGAGGTTTCACTGTAGATGTGTTACTTAGGACTAGGCATTTCTCACACATATATTGTCTGTGTGTGATCTGTTGTGGAACTCTGTAATAGCCTCCACTTGTTGCAAAAAGAAGCTTCTTTGATGAGTGATGTACTAATATACTTGTATGGAAATATAAGTTAGAGCTATATTGAGCATAGTGTAAGAAATTTTATTTTTCTAGAGATATGACAGAGACAGGGTTTTCTCTAGAATCTATAACCTTTCCAGTCTTGTGTGTTTAGCTATATTTACAATACCACAATGAGTTCCCTCCCATTGCTAGGGCTTTAAGTCCAATTAGATAGGTGTTGAATAGCCCCTAGATAAATGTGTCACTGCTTCCCCAATAGAGTTAATTTGCTGGGCCAATCATTATAGGTATTAGGCTTCACAGCTGGGAGGGATTATTGATTGATTTTTCTCCCTTAGAAGCTAGCATATTATCCTCTAGAATTATATGAGTTAGCCATCAGGGAATCCTTCTAGGTCAGTTCCAGCTCCCTTGCTCCAAGTTCTGTGTGCAAAGTATGTACTGTCCCCAGCAATATGGTCCTATTGTCATGTTCTGGAAGTGAATCAAGGACTGTGGCAATAATCTTTAAGGAGAAGACCTCCAGGTCAATTCTAGCTTTATTGTTTCTTAATATGTATTTTTTAGTTATTATTTCTATTTTATTTGTATGAGTGGATTCAACTCCTATATCTGAAATATGTTCTGTTTTCAGCAATAGGATCTTTCTTTCAACTTCTGGCAATGAAAAAAGGGCTGTGACAGTACCCTGTGTTTTGGGGAGGAGTTTCTTGGACTGCCCTCACCAATAATTCAAAGGGATGTTTATCCTGTCTGGCATTGTGTTTCTTGTTATATAGCCTCCAAGATTACACAAGCACTTGTGTTCAAATATTGTATGTATATTTTTCAGGGACTTTTGACTTAATAAATTTCCCTCTTGCTTTTATGCTAAACTTAATAATCTTTTCTCTTTATATAACTGTCTAACCAGCCTCCTCCCTCCCAAGTTTAAGTGGTCCATTTTCCCCTTGATAATACCTGTCTCCTATTATCCACCCTCTCTTCAATTCCTTCTTGCCCTTTACCACCATGATTCCTTGTTGCCTTTTCGACCTCCCTTCCCAGTTAAATAAGCCCACTTTCTCCATTTACCTCTTGTTAACATGTTTTCCTACTATCACCCTCTTTCAGGTTCTATTTTTTTCCTTTAGCTCTGTGCTTCCCTTCCAGCCTCCCGGGCTCCTGATTTTTCATCAGGATATACTCATGTATAAGGAAATGGTGCTAAGAGACACATATGAGAGAACATACCTTGATTGCTTTTCTTAGTCTGTGCTACTTCACTTAGTATAACAGTTTCCAATTTCATCCATTTACCTGCAACCTTCATAATTTCATCTTCACTTACTGCTGAGTAGGACTCCATTATGTAAATTTACTACATTTTCATTAGCCGTTATTCAGTTGAGGGATATTTAGGTTGTTTCCATTTCTTAACAACTGTAAAATAAGCAGCAAAAAACATGAATGTACAGGTATCTCTACAGTGGGATGAATCCTTTGAGTATGTGCTTAGGAGTGGTATAATTGGATTGTATGGTAGATTCAGACCCTCCCTCCCTCATCCATGGCCCCCATTGCCCATCTCTTCCCCACCAGATTTCATGCATTCTGTCATATATGTTAAGTTCCTTCTGGTCAAAAATTTGAACCTAGATATCATTTGCTACAACTCATTCACTGGCATCTAGTCAGTCTTAGTTTTTGAAGAGTTCTCCATAGTGTTTCTTATAGGGGTTGCCCAAGTTGTCATTCCCACTAGTGGTGAATGAGTTTTTCTCCATCTCCTTGTCAGCATTTGTTGTCTTTTGTTCTCTTGATCTGAGCTTGTCTGAATGGTTAAGATGAAATCTTAAAGTGGTTTTTAATCTACATTTCTCTAATTACTAAGGGGTTGAGCACTTTTTATAGTGTTTCTTAGCCATTTTTAATATTACATTTGAGAACTCTTTGTTCAAGTCCTTAGCCCATCTTTATATTGGGTGATTCATTTTATTGCTTCTTTGTTTGTTTGTTTTTTTTCTTTTGTACATCACATATTCTGGATATTAATCCTCAGATATGTCACAGGTGAAGATTTTCTTCTATTCATTATTCTTCCTCTTCACTTCCTTGGTTCTTTCTTTTGCTGCACATATGATTTGTAGCTTAATGAGGTCCCAATTTTTGATTGTTGACCTTAATGCCTGGGCAACAGATGTCAGATTTAGAAAGTTTTTTCCTATACTTATATACTGTAGGAAACTGCCTAAATTTTCTTCTAGAACCTTCTGAGATTTGAGTTTTGTATTGAGGGTTTTGATCCATTTGGACTTTTGTGCAGGGTGAAAGATAAGGGTCCGATTTTATTCTTCTACTGGTGGAGATCAGGTTTCGCCATCACCATTTGTTGAAGATGCTGTCATTCCTACATTTTGCCAAAATGTCAAGTACTTGAAATTGCATGCACTGATATTTGGGTCTTCCAGTAGGTTCCCTTGATCTATGTCTTTTTTTTGTCAGTAATTTCTTTTCTTTTTTTTTTTTTTAACTATACCTCTGTAGTATAGTTTGAGATATGGTATAGTGATCTTCCTAGCATTGCTCTTTTTGCCCAAGATTGCTTTGTGATTCAATATAAATTTTAAGGATTTTTTTTTCAAACTCTGTGAAGAATGTCATGAGGATTTAGACTGACATTGCATTGAATCTAGAAATTGCTTTGGTAAGATGGTCATTTTCACAATATTAATTCTACCAGTCTGTGAGCATGATAGGTCCTTCCATCTTTTGATGTTTATCTCTTTCTTTAAATATTTGGTAATTTTTGTAAACTTCTTTAATGTCTTTATCTAGATTTATTCCTAGACATTTTATTTTACTGGTTTTGAGGGTATTGTGAATGATAGGGTTTCCATGTACTCTTTCTCCAACTGCTTGTTATGATTTTTTTAATGTGCCCCCAGATGAACTACATGGTCAAATAGGCCATATCTGAGTTTTCAGTGGGAATTTCATATAATGTTATGAATCAGTTTTGGAAATAAGTAATTTGAACTGTAATATGTCTCAGAGTTGCATAAAAGGATTAGAATTTCTTATCATTTCGTGACACAAATTAGCTTGAATTTTGGAAATCCTTCCATAGAAATTATAGCTAGGTTCTATTGTATTCTGAGATCCAAAATAAATGTGCAAAGTTCAACCACCAAACTTTTGTGTGGAGTCAAATGGTTGAAGTGGCAGCCCTGATTGAAAAATGATGAGAAAGGCAGATGCTATCATATTGTAAAGAAATAGGTTAGAACACATACTTTCCATGAGGGAAGATTGCTTACATTTCAATTATACCATTGTGTGATGTTTTGCTCCTTTAATCCTGTATTTTCTAAATTATTTTCGATGGTATTTTCAGTTTAATATAAGTTTGTCTCATTGTTTCAAATACTGCATCAAAATTCCTCTATATTTTTGGTATTTTATTGGGAATGGAATGGCCACAAAATTAAGTTCATTAAGAAATTTTATGAATTATTACTAAAAAGTTGTCTGTGTTTCTTTAGCAATGACATTCTACATTGAGTCAAGGTATTTACAATCAAATATGTTAACAATATTAATATTAATAAAAATAAAGGAGGAAAGGAGAATGAATTTTAATGTTTTGAAAATTTTGCCTTAAATGCACACATTTTCAAATTAAATTAACTTTATATCTACCTGGTGAATATGTGAAAATTAATTTTGTTCATTATAATTACCTAGTAGAAACATAGATCTCTGAAACATATATGTAGTAATGTATTTTATCCAGGACTTGATTGACTAAGCCTTAACATATATGACAGAATGCATAAAATATGGTAGGGGGATATAGGGAGTGTGGAAGAGGGAGGTATCTAAATATGATTAAGACTTTAATTAAGAAAAAAATAAATAAAATATAATATTTACATTTTCTTCTCATCTAGACATTTTTATCTCAATCACCCTGGGGCTGGAGATATAGCTCAGTAGTTAAAAGCACATGCAGTTCTTGCAGAAGACCTGAGTTGGATTCCCAGAACCCAGGTTGTATGTCACAACTTCCTGTAACTCCAGCTTTAGGGGGATCTGACATCTCAGTCTCTGTGGTCACCTGAACTCAAGTGCACACATACAAAACTGATTAAAAATAATTATATGTTATTTTTTACAGCAGAATTACTTGTCTTATTCCTATGTAGATAAACATGTAACTAAAACAAATCAATTGTTAGCAAGCCTTGTAAATTAAAGAAATAAGTGAAAATATATATTTAAAACACTTGAAGTATTACAAAATTCAATAAACAGCATATGTCATCCTGTAATCATAATATGATATAATTGAATTGATTTTACTTTTCCCTAAAGAAATCTTATAACTAAATAATTTAAAGAACACATAATGGCATTCTTAAACCTAATAATTTTTTGATGTTATCATTAATTATTATTATATCTAAATGTAAGAGAGTATTTATGCATTGAATATGTTTAGATTTATTTGTGACCTAACCTGAAAGGAGAATGTTATATTTTATTTTTGTTATGAATTGAATATGAAAATTTCCTAAACAGTCTCATGTACTTCAAGAACACTTGTTGGAAATTTGGGGGTTATTTGTGAAACATTTGGACATAGATTCTAGCTATGCAACAAAATATATTTAATCTAAGTCCAGAAATTCATAGCTCACTTTCATCCCTCCCAAATTGTCTGTATTGTGCTTGACTAGGATGTGAGGAAACACCCACAATCATGGCCTGAACAACTCCATCCACAATACACTAAACTGTCGGGAGCCGTAGGCCCCTACCCCAGGAAATAGCAAGACCTGATTCCTGGCAAAGCTGTTTTTCAGACATCAAGGCTGGCCTGGTTTGAGATTAACCAGATGACTATACTTGAAAGCCTCTCACAAACATGTTGTTCTAACCTGGGCACTTAACGCTTGAGAGACTCCCTCATTTCTCATGAACTGCCTAAGAAACTTTTGCATTACTCTGTAATCATACAAGTGTAACCTCTTAATTGATTTATAACTTGCTATATAGAATTGTGGTGTTACTATGGAATTTACTCTGTGATCAATTGGTGTGGTGTTATTGTGATATTCGTTCTGTTAATTGAATTGCTCTACTTCAATGGAATTCTCCCTGCCAACTTCCCCCTCTCCTCCCTATAAAAACTTTGTGTGAATGTTCATTAAATGAGACTTGATCAGAAAGCCTGTCTTGTCTCCATTCTTCGCATCTCTTGTCCCTTTCCGTCCCCTCTCCTCCTTCCAGAAACCCATGTTGACTGTCTCGCGGGTCGGGACACTAAACAGTATGGTTAACTATATCCCCTGAATGGTTGAGCCAAAATAAATACCTAGGCCCTTGTTCCTCTCAGATAATCTCTCACAGATAATGGAAAGAAATAACTGACATAACTCTAGTACTTTAATTTCACAATATTGCTCCCTTCAACACTCTAAAAAGTAACATATCTTGTCTTCCATTTACCTGAAAATTTCATAATTTTGTCTTTTCTTACCGCTGAGTAGAACTCCACTGTGTAAATGTACCACATATTCATTATCCATTTGTCAGGGACATTTAGGTTGTTTACATTTCTTAACTATTATGAAAAGAGCACCAACAAACCAGTAAACACGGCTATGTAGGAGTCTCTACAGTAAGAGGAATGCTTTGGGTATATGCCAAGGAGTGATCAAATGGTAGATTCTTTTGTAGTTTTTTACGAGTTCTCCATTCTGCATTCTGAGAAACTGTTATTAAGTGCAGTAACACAGGCTCAGAAAAGACATGCATGCATGGGTGTATGGTATATATATGTGTGTGTGTGTGTGTGTATGTGTGTGTATGTATAAATATGTATATATGTATATATATGTATACATATATATGTATATATACTGATGTAACAGTAGGAACCAGAAAAAAAGGAAGCATGGAATTATGGGAAAGAAAGAGCCAGAGAGACGGGGACTGTAGTAAACCAATGTTACCTAGTGGTAAATGGGGCTATTTAAATGAGAAGCGAGAAAGGAAGTACATACAAGGAACCATGATTTTAAAGGGGAAGAATGAAATCAAGAGAGGGAGGGATAATAAGAGGCAGGTATTATCAAGGGGAAAATGAGGAACATGGCGGGTACTTTAAACTATAGAGGAAGGAGGAAGGTTAGACAGGGAGAGAGTAAAGATAAATAGTGCTTAGGGAACATAAAAAGAGAGAAGGAAATGTATTAATTCCAAAATCACCTGTCAATACACATACAATATTTGAACATAAGTGCATGTGTATACCTAAGTAACAAGAAACACAGTGCCAGTGAAGAGAAACCTCCCTTTGAGTTATGCATCAGGATAGTCCAAGAGACTCAAAAATAACACAGGCTATTGCCACAGCCCTTGATTCCATCCCAGAACCTGAAGATAGGACAGCATTGATGAAGAAGGGGCATGCTTTCAACACAGGACTTGGAACAATGGAGCTTGAACTGACCTGGAAGCTTTGTCCCTGAAGTCTACATATCATATTTGTAGAGGATACTATGGAAGCTGCTAAATGAGAAAAATCAATGGTGGTCCAACCGAGCTGTAAAGCCTAAAAACCACAACAATCTCTAGTGGGGCAGTAGTGGTACTTGTATCTACAGGATAATCAACAGCTATCTACTTGGACATAAAGCCCTCTCAATGGGAGGGAACTCATGAGTGGCAGTATAAATACAGCCAATACACATGGCTGGAAAGATTATAGATCCTAGAGAAAACCCTATCTGTGGCATATCTCTAGACAAATGAAATTTCTCACTATATGCTAATTATGGATCCTTATAATTTCAGACCAGAATACCAGTACACCACTCATTAAAGAAGCTTCCTTTTGCAATAGGTGGAGGCCATTACAGAGTTCTACAACTGGTCACATATAGAGGATATATGTATCAGAAATGCCTAACCCTAAGTAACACATCTACAGTGGAAGCTCTATACCTAAGGCTCATGGAACAAAGTGGAACAGGAGGTAGAGAATACTAATACCCTCAACTCCCATCATCAAAATTTCCTCATACAATAGAGTGTGATGCACACAGAAGGTCAGGACTGGCTATGTTTTTGAGAATAAGAGACTGCAGAGTCACTTTCCATGAATAGGAATTGTATCCTAAATATCACCAACTCATGGCTCAAGGACCATTGAGGAAGAGAGGGTGGAAAGGTTGTAAGAGTGAGGGTTGGTGCATGAAAATAAGGAAACAAAGACTTTCCGGCTTCATGGAACTTGTTCATATCAACTTTTAACAATGGTGACAGCATGCACACTATCCATGCCAAATCAATCAGACAAAAACCCTGTGCTGATAGGGAAATGAGCAGCAGGTCCCAACCTTAGCTGAGGAACTACTGACAACTGATTACTGAAGCAAAAGGGAGAAGGTTCTTGTTTAAGGGAGTGACTCTAGGGAGGATGACTAGACTCTAGTGGTTGACCTTACACCAAGGGACAATGCTTGACTGGATACAACTTAACTAACGTATATTACAGAATGCATGAAATCTGGTGGAGCTAATTATTGTGAGGCTTTAGATGGGGTAAGGGGTTTAACTTTGATTAATATCTGTTATATGAAATATACAAAAACTTAAAATATTAAAAATGAATAAATAAAAAGTAACAGCTCCAAGATTTTAAGACCCATCCCACTAAGGTCAGTTTATTGTAGAGCACATTGAATTCCCTAAATACCTGTGTATTTGCCCAATATTCTGATATTTTATTAAATGTTACATTTTCTTCCACACTAAATCTGTTTCCATAAAGACTTACACTACCTCCATTCTTCAGTTTAATTATGTGATGTTGTATCTTGATCTTATTACATCCTTTTTCCTTCTTTCTTTTACCTTAAAATATTCAAATATTATTTACAGTTATGTGCAGAATGCTACAGAAGATAAATGAGGTATCAATGCTATCCTGAGCAACTTGAAAATAAATTAAATATTTGAAAATGTAAAAGGCTTTCTGTTTCCCTTTTGGCAGTACTGTACTAGAGTATCCCTGAAAGTTATGTTTTTTTATAAACAGTAACGAAAATATTTTTGAGAATTGCAGAAATATGTTTACCATTTTCATTCTCTGGCAGTTATATGCAATGTGTAGGTATAAATTCAACCATTCAAAATCTATCAGATAAATAAAAGATAGACAGCAGGATTGGTTTGAGAATTCAAGAATGCACAAGAAGCTTGTTGTCTAATGAATAGTAATTTTAAATCACTCTTTAATCCTATTTTTATTGTTTTAAGAATAGAAAAAACTCAGGCTGGAGAGATGGTTCAGCGGTTAAGAACACTGACTGTTCTTCCAGAAGACCCAGGTTTGAATCGCAGCACCCATATGGCAACTAACAACTGTCCATAACTCCAGTTCCAAGGGATCCGACAGTCTTTTCTGTCCTTTGAGGGCATTGCATGACATGGGTGTACTTACCTACATGCAGGCATAACACTCATACACATAAAATAAAAATAATAAAATATTTTTTAAAAAGAATAGAAGAACTAAAGTTTTATCACTGTGGAAAATGATAGCTTGAAAGTTATCTGAGTCCAAACCTTAATTTAAAAAAGGAAAAAATTTAATTGATTTTTTTGTATATTTCCCACAAAACATCTTAAACATCTTTCTATCCCCTCCTGCATCCACGCCCTATCATAGCCCACCCCCACCAGATTTCATGCATTCTGTCACTAACGTTAAGGTCTATTGAGTCAAGTTTGTGTACACAGACATCCCTTCAGTGCAAGTTCATACAGGCAGGTTCTAGTCAGCCTGTCTACAGTCACTCCCTTAAAGAAGATCAGCTCTTTTTCATTCAGCAGTAATCAGGAGCGAAGAGTTCACTGGCTGACTGGAGCCTGTTGTCCTCCAGTTTTAAGCTCGGTTTTTGATTGCTTGAATTTGCATGGATCTTGTGTATGCTGGCACCATTACTGAAGCTTCCTGGTCTATAACAGTCCTGAGACTATTACAGAGTTCCACAACAGGTCACACACAGAAAATACTTGTCTGAAATGCCCAACCTTAAGTGACACATTCACAAAGAACCTCTACTCATAAGGTTCATGGAACATAGTAGAAGAAGGGGGTAGAGAGAATCGTAAGGCATCTCTCAATTCTCATTAACAAAGCTCGCAATGAACACAAAAGACCGCAAGTGATCAAAGCATAGAGAATAAGTCTCAGAAAGTGGATCCTTGAAAAGGACTTCAAGGATATTAAACTTCACTCACCCAGGGCTCAGGGACCATTTTGGAAAGGGGGCAGAAAGACTGTAAGAACCAGGGGTGGTGGTGCATGGCCATGTGGAAATAGAGTCTTACAGATTCATGGATCTTGCTTATATGAATCTAGTTTGCCTTTTAACTAGTTTTATTTTTACTCTTACAGAATTAGACTATATATATATATATATTCTCTTTACTCATTCTTACGTCAGCCTGCTGTACTCTCATGAGAAAAATCTTAGCCACTTCCTGGTAATTAAATGCCTGTTGGAATTTTATGAAACCACAGCTCTACATTTAATCTCTCTTTAATTTATAAATGATTTCATATCGACATGTCTAAATGGATGCCTCACAGAAAACTGTATTTTAATATAGCTAAAACTGAGTTTTTACCAATCTCACTGTAAAATTCAAAACTTCTGAATATTTTTCTTCCCCTTACCATCTGTTCTACCATACATACACCTTCTGTTTTTAGAAATATGTACCTTCTTTTGCCTTCCTCTCTCTTATCTTCTAGAAAAATCCTCATTAAATTATGTACATTTACCTCCAAAATAGAGCTCAAATCTATTTTTCTGCATCCTCATTTTTATGACCCTCTTCCTATTTACCATTACTTCTCTATTAAAACTGCTTACGTACTATGTACCATGCTAGTATACTTTCAATCACTATCAGAAAACCAAAATTAAGTGCCTTAAAACATCAGTTATGTTATACTTTCAATCAATTAAATCTTGTAATATCAGCAAATGACTTTGGGAACTCTTGTAATCCACATGCAAAAGAATGAAGGTGGGTGATTACATCATACCATAGACAAAAAATAGAAATGTCAATCATAAAAAGTAGATTAAAATAGTCTCTTCACATTCTTGAAATACTACCAAAAAGAAACACTTCATGACATTGGATTTGACAATAATTTCAAAATATGACACCAAAAGTTCAAGCAACATAAGAAAACAATATTTTGGACAACATTAACTTTTAAAGAATTTTTTTTGGTAAATGTTTTATTGATTTTTTGTATTTTATTCAGAACATCTTAATCAGTCTTATTCGTCTTTATACCATCTTTCCCATTGGTGCCTTCCCATAAGCCTCACCACACTAGAACTCATACATTCTGTCATTTGTGTTAAGGTCTATTTTGTCCAGCTAGGGTCCTCAGAGGACCCTCAGTGCAAGTTCATCTACTGGGATCTAGTAAGCCTATAAAGAGTTCCTCCTCTTAAGATCAGCTATTCCTCATCCAGCAGTGATCAGCTGCCAATAATTTTTGGACTAAGATTGGAGCTTGTTGCCCCTTTCCACAATTCTGTGCTGGAATTATGTCTGCAAGAGTTTCCATTGATCCTGTGTGTGTTGACATCATTGCTGTAAGTTCAACGAGCAAGGTCCCTGGAGCTTGTAGGAATCCATTTCCATATCATCATGCACCTCCTCCCTTGGCTCTTACAATTTCTGTCTCCTCTTCCATAATGGTCCCTGAGCCCTAGCAGGGTGAAATTCTGTCCAACAACCCACACTCTGAAGACACTTACTCTTTGCTCCTTGGCCATTTGTGACATTTTGTGCTACTGGCCCTATTTTGCATGAGGGGTCTTCATTCATGAAAATTGAGAGATTCATTAGTGTTCTCTCTAGACCTTGTTCTATGTGCTATGAGCCTTAGGCACAGAGGTTGCATTGCAGATGTGCCACATAGGCTTTGGAACTTCACAGACAATGTCTGTGTGTGACCAGTTTGAAACTCTGTAATAGTCTCAGTCTGGTGCAAAAGAAGTTTCTTTGATGAGTGGCAACTGGGATACTTGACTGTAAATATAATCATCCATATTTTGCACATAGTAAGAAACTATATTTTTCTAGGGATGCGACAGCCTGGGGGTTTTCTCTTGAGTTTCCCATTGAGTTGAATTTAAGTCCAGTTAGGGAGCACTTGATTATCCTCAATATAAAAATGCCACTACCGCACTAATGTTCTTTTCTGTGCTAGTCATTGGTGTGGTTACTAGGCATTGAAGCTGGGGTTTGAGCATCCATTGCTGTTCTCCCTTAGCAGCTTGCATAGTGCTTTTTAAAAGCATGAGAGCTAGACTTCAGGAGAAGTGGCTTCCAGGTCAGTTTCAGCTTCATCACTGTGTCCAAATTATACAATCTCTTCAGCAATAAGGTCTTACTTTTATGTTCTGGGAGATAAACAAGGGCTGTGGCAATAACCTGTGTAATTTGGGGAGTCACTTCAATTACCCTGGCCAACAACTCAAAAGAAGGTTTCTCCTGTCTGGCACTCTTTCTTGTTATGTAGCCTTCAGCTATAAACATGGACTTATTGTATGTGTAATTTTTCAGTAGGTTGTTGGATGAATATGATTACCTCTTTTTTATGCTACCTAGTCATTATCTTTTCTCTCTGTCTCTGTCTCTGTCTCTCTCTGTCTCTCTGTCTCTCTCCCCCTGTCTAACCTCCCCTCCATGTCCTCCCCATTTAAAGTATCCATATTTTTCACTTTCCCCCCTTGATAATACCAGTCTCCTATGGTCCCACCACTCTTGAGCTACTTTTTCCCTATTTTCCTCGTACTTTTTTGTTTTATCCTCCCTCACCCATTTAAAAATCTAATTTTACTCATGTATCCCTTAGTATCTCCCATCTCATACTGTTCTCTCTCAGGTTTCTTATTTCCCTTTGCCTCCCTGGTTCCTTTCCACTGTATTGATTCCTTCCATTACATCAGAATATATACTCACATATAAGAATTTGTTTTGAGAGTCTACAAATGGGGGAGAACATATGTTGTTTTTGTTGTTTACTTTTCTGAGAGTGTGTTATGTCACTTGGTGGTACTGTATCTACTTCTATCAATTTTCCTGCAATTTGCCTTTCTTTACCTCTAAGTAAAACTCCATTGTGTAAAGGTACCACATTTTGTTTATCCACTCATCATTTGAGGGACACTTAGGTTGCTTCCATTTCTTAGCTATTGTGAAAAGATCAGAAACACACATGGATGTATAATTATCTCTAGAAAGGATGAGTCCTTTGGGTATAAGTGGCATAAATTGGTGAAATACTAATACTCAGTTTTAGTTTTTTAAGAGTTCTCCACAGCACTTTCCATAGGGTTTGCACAAGTTTGCAATTCCACAAACAGCGAATGAGCATTTCTTTTTTTCCATATTCTCTTCAGCATTTGGTATCATATGTTTCCTTGATCTTAGCAGTCTGAATAGGGTAAAATTTAAGAAGTTTTCCTATCAAAATATACTATATAGAAGGTGAATTTATAATGCAGTCTTGACAATGAGATAAATTATTTGCAAATACGAGATCTAATAGATTAAGGAAATTACTCCACAAAATAGCTCATAACACATAAAATGGTGGTCAGTATCACAGATGACAAGGAAAATGTGAATGCAAAGCAAAGTAAGATACTAAAACAGTTTCTAACCAGAAATATAACATGATTAACAACAATGAAAACAAAATGTTAGGTGTTTTGAGGATGCTGAGAACCTGAAAGCCAAGTGCAATGTTGGTGGAAACGTAAAAGGTTAAGTGTGCCATGGAAGACACCAAAATAGAAATGACACATGTGATAACCATTCCCGTTCTGAATATACAAACACATTAATTGAATAGGAGGACTTGAACAGATATTTGTGAATCCCATGAAAATAACAGCATTATGTACAATACCACTAATAAAAGTCACAAAATGTCACTCATTCATAGTGTGGACATGAATGAGTAATTGAAAGCTGATAAACACATACAATAGAGTACTGTTTATCCTTAAATAGAAATAGAAATCTGATACACATTATACAAACATATATGCATATATATGTCTGTATATTTAATATTTTATTTTTATGTGTATGAATGTGCTCCCTGCATATGTGTAAGGGCACCCGGTCATTCAATGTCCACAGAGGTCAGAATGTGGTGTCAGATTCCCTTATAACTGGAGTTATGAACTGTTGTTAGCTGTTAGGTGCTGGAAATCAAACTGGGTTATCTTAAAGAGTAGCCAGTGCTCTTTACTGTTGAACCATCTTTCCAGCCCAAATTCTGATGCATGCTATATTTTTGACAAACATTGAAGACAATATGAAATAATATAGCAACTATATTATTCATATATATTCATGATATATCCATATTGAGAACAGTTTTCAAATGCATAAGAACATTATATGGGTTATTTTTGGACAGATGCTGGACAGAGTTGAAGTGGTGACTACCTAATTAGAATGCAGTATTAATTTGGGAAGTTGAAAAAAAATTTCTAGTGATAGCTGACAATGATGGTTGCAAAACAATGTGAATAAACATAATTAATGTCATTGAACTGGATATGTGAATGGCTAAAACAATAGCTATGAGGATACATATATTTTACCACATATATGAAACAAGACTTTAGAATAACATTTTTCATCTAAAATATATATTCTATTTATCATGTTTTTTTAAGTCTAATAGGATCCACGTTCATCATTTGATTCCCCCAAGTTACTGTATGTTAACTATTTATTGGGACCAATAGATGTATTCTAGACCGTTGATTACTTATAAATGAATTGTCATCCAAGTCCTTTTCAATGTACACCTCTATGCTCGGGGGAGAGGGGTTCCTGTCTTCATAGTTCCCTTTGGTATGACACACTTCCTACAAATTTTTACAGTTTGATTCTGCCAGAATTCTTCCCTCGAATTTAGACTTCACTATATATTTATATATACAGATTCATAGATGTGAATTACTAACATTTATTTTTCATTGTCATTGATTAATGGCTTCCAAAATAAGAAATTGGTCTCATCTACCCACTGTGTCTTTGGAAACCAAGATGGTGCTTTAAATACATAATTGTAGGGTAAATGAGTTGACATGGGTTCAGAATGATGAATAATAATACATTGAATGAGAATGAATAATCCAAAATGTGTCTTGTTTTTGATTTTTTTCAGAGCTGAGGACTGAACCCAGGGCCTTGCGCTTGCTAGGCAAGCACTCTACCGCTGAGTTAATCCCCAACATGAAAAACGTGGTTTTATCTCTAAAATCAGAAAATAATACCTCTTATATTCACATACTTTTATTACAATTAATATACAGAAAGCTTTTAAATATCTTTTATAAATATAAGGTTAACTGTGTCAAACAAATGTGGCCTTTCTTGGATTAACTTGGGAGCAGATCATGAAACAAGTGTATCAGTGATATAATATATATGGCTTGAATTCCAATGAGCAATGTTAAGCTAATCAGAAGAAAACCTTGAATTTAATGATAAGTACATAGGTTATCAATGAAGGTCAAAGTTGATTAAGTGTATTAGTCTCCAGAATTTGGTGTATATCACCAAATTATCAACTCAGGCAGAGATAATCCATGGAAAAAATATTCCTAAGAGCTGCAAAAAAATATGATTGGCTTTCGTGTCTTATCAAGCTAGGTCCATTTCCAAAGAGAATCAATGTGAGCACTTCTACTGTCACAGACTGTGAGAAAACAGAAAGAATCTATAGGTAATTATCACTGAAAGTTATTCACATGCAAACACATGCGTTAAAGTAAAGCAAGGCTCTAAATCAGAGGCATATCTTTATATTATGGGAACAATGACCAGAGTAATTACACAGTGCCACTCTACCACACCTCAAACCCCAGGCAATGCCAAGACAGCAGATATACATGCAAATAAGATGGTTTGACACAGAAAAGGAACTCTTATAGAAATGAGTTTAATGAAAACAGAAAGCTGGGATGTGTTGTTTTTTTTTAATGTCAAAATATCCCCTTTGTTTTCTGAGATTATTTATTTTATTGTTTGTTACATAACATGAAAAACAACCTAACAATAATGCATCCATCATTTTAAAAGATTTATTTTATTTTAATGACACGTGTGTGTGTGTGTTAGTCTGTGTGTGTCTGTATGTGTCTGTGTGTGAATATGTGCATGTGAATCCAGCTGCACACAGAACCCAAGGGCATTAGATCCACTGGAGCTAAAGTTAAAGGTGGTTCTGACATGCCTGAAGTAGATGTTGGATATTGAACTCAGTTTATTGCAAAAGCAGTGTATGCTCTTAAATACTGAGACATCTCTCCAGTCCCCAATCTATCCATCTTATTATTACTCTTGGAGATATGATATTCTTAAGTCAAATTATATGAATTAAAGTCACAGAATATTCTGATGAACAGAACTTTTTGTAATATAAGGCTAGATATTTTATGTAAATGCTAACACACAGGAAATAACCTTAAAATTCAGGATATATGGAACAGAGCCAAAAAGAGATTGAGTTAAACAAAATAATCATGGTAGACACTGACATGTAACATGAATAAAAGTAAATCACATCACTATGTGGTTGTTACGACAATGAAACACCCTGTGAAATGACACTTACCCCTCTAGAGGCAGGATGACCATAAGCAGAGTCAGTCAGTTATCAAAATATGCCTAGTTCAGGAAATATATAATACAAATTGTATGAAATCTATGAATTTCAGAAAGTACAAAATTTAAGAGTTTCCGGAACTGGAGTGTTGTCTCATCAGTTAAGAGCACTGACTGCTCTTACAGAGGAACTGAGTTCGATTCTCAGCACCCACATGGCAGCTAAAAACCATCCTAACTCCAGTTCCAGGCAATCCAATGCCCTCTTCTCACCTCTGCAGGCATTGCATGACACTAATGTACTTGCACAAATGCAGACAATACACTCACACACTAAAAATAATAAATAAGATATTTAAAAAAATTCACCAGCTTCCTCTGCAGGGCGCTATAAGATGTAAAGAATTTCTTTGAAGGGACAATTCTTCAGCATTGCTGACAGTTGTACAAGAAACTTTAGGGATGCAATGTTTATTGCCTTTTAGTGATTGATGATCTTGAAAGTAACCTCAATACATTAAATAGTCTGCATAGCTAGACTTTGCTGGAATCACTCATATGACCTTTTGTAAATGCCATATGAGAGATGATTGGATATTTGTTCATATCATCTCAGGAAAACTGCACAACAAACTTCAAGGCAGATTACGACAAATCAGTATGGAAAATAACAAGACAATATAGCTTATTATCTCCATAGCTGTATTGAGTTGGTCTTAATAGTAGTTAGTACTGATTCAATATTTGTAAAATCCTCAGAAATGAAGCATAAACCAAACAAATCATATTGTACCCTTTTGTAAGTTTTATATGTGAAAAGAAGGAGTTTAGGAAACCTCTAGAATTTAGAAAGGCAAAAGAATGAGTTATCTGATGGAGAAGGAACAGCCTTTCACTGCTTCCATAACTTCACAATGCTATTTTCTAGCTTCTGGAATTGTAAGGCAATACACATACAATATAAAATTTATGGCAACTTTTACACGAACTCTAGAAAAATACAAATTTTAGTATCTGGAAATGATATATAACAAACTGTTGGAATAGATGGAAAAGTTTTTGTAACTGGGTAATAGTAGAAGACAAAAAAATTGTTGAGGATCATTATCAAAACTGGGCAATTTAAGTAGGATCTTTAAATGAAATATAAACAATGCATAAGTTATATATAAATAAATATATGTATATTTATATAATATTATTTGTCTTAAGGACTTAGAAAATGCGATAATACAGGAAAGACTACTCCTTTTTTTCGAAGAATACCTAAGTCGTTAGAAAGCGATGTGGGAAGGAATATAAAGTGTAAAAATAAGTGCTCAGAAGGATATGAAAAATATGTTAGTTACTGGAAACTGGTAAGAAGGGGATTCATACTATGTAACAGCAGAAAGTTTAGCAGTGATGGTCCTTAGGAATTTGGAAAGAGGAACTTTTAAGTCAGAAACATCATTGCTTAAATACTTGCTTCTTAAAAATGATAGCAATGACAGGGATGAAGCAGAAAGGAAACATACATGAAAATTTTGGAAACTCTTGGATTATAAGAATACTAAAATTAAGACCAGAAGGATGGCTCAATAGATAAACTGCTTGCAAAAAAAAGACCCAGGTTTCCAAATTATTTGGATTCCCAGGCCTTAACACAATTGTAATTCTTGCACTACAGTGGTGGAGATTAAAGGAAAATAAAAATAACACATGACAACTTCTGACCTCCACATCCTTGTTCAGAAAACTCACAACATACATACAACACACACATACACACACACACATATGTGCATATACGTACTCATCTAAAACTATTCATTAGATCTGAAAATTTTTCACTGGAGAGAAAATCATCAATGTTTCAGGATAGTCTGTCAGTAATGTCTTGCAGGGAACAAAAGTTTCAAATATTAAGACCCCACTGAGGGATCTTTGGAGTGATGTGCATATGTGGACAGAAACAGAAAATAAAAAAAAAAAAAGGAGAATCGATCAGTGCAAGAGGGTGGAGTGTTGAGAGTGAAGAAAGATTGAAAATAGAATAGCATTAAACTTCGAGGTAACCAAAAGTTTCATGAGTCGAGGAGTAAATGGTGCGCAAGTAAAAGGCAAATGAATTCACTAATTCCTTACAGGAATCTGGGCTGCTGTCATAGAACTGAAACCTATTCGTATGGTTTTGAACTCTTGACCTCCTGGGATATAAGAAAATAAGGGTGTTGCCACTGATGTTGTTCCCCTACCATGGTCTGACTACTTATGGATTACTTTTTTAGTTACCTGTGGCCAAAAACATTCTGAAAATATTAAAAGAAAAGTCCAGATACATGACATGTAACATAAATGTTGACATTTTGAATTCTAAGTAGTAGAATGAAGTGTGTTTGTTACTGTTACCACATTTGCTTCGAAAAGAATCATCCCTTTTCCTTCTGTCTACACACTGTATAATCTACCACCTCCTGACAAGAAAACGCCCATGCACTTTATTTCAACATATTGCTATAATTACTGTTTTTATATATAATTTGTTACCATTTCCAGTTTATTAGTTAAACTATACATCATAAATGTATGTATATCAAAAACTCATTGTATATACAGCTCTTTAAACATATTTAGCCATATCTTGAAGTCTTGAAAGTATCCTCAGATATGAGATGGAATGTCTGTTGGTATCACAGAGAATTAGGGATTAATATGAATTTAATGTATGTATATACTGAACTTTCCAAATACTGAAATATAACATTTCAACATTAAAAATAAAATTGTCTTAAAATCTTTGTTCTTACATTTGTTAGTTTAGTGTTTGCTACTCAAAGTAGTTGCAAATTCATAATGAAGCTACATCGTATACAATCACTTAATAAATTATTTTCCCTATAATTCCACTTAACTCAGAAAGTTAAAAGTACAAATTTCATTATATTCCATATTTAACATGAAGTTTTAAAAATTATTTATATCCCCTTGAAATAAATTGAGCATGATTTACTTTTTAAATTTTTAAATTGACTTTTTGTGTATTTCAACAGAACATCTCAAACAATCTTAATCATTTTATACCTCCATCTGCACCGGCACCACACCATGCCCCCCTACTGGAGCCCATATACTCTTATACTCTGTGATTCCTGTTAAGATCCACTGGGTTGTCAGTTTCCCCAGCCATTCCCCAGTGCAAGTGCATCCACTGACTAGTCAGCCTACCTAGTCTTTTAAAAAATGAATACAAGCAAAAGGCATGAAATTAAATAGTTTTAACATTCACATTAATATTATGCTATACGAGGAAACCAAATCAATTTAAAAGTGTATTATAATACTCCAATTGCTAAAATTAAAACTATAAAATATTTTATTTTTAAATATGAAATATACTAATAACCAACATTTATAAAAAAAGAAGTAAACCAATTTCTATAGAAAATGTGGCAATCAGAATGTGAATAATTAATCTCACCATAAAATTTGTCTTAAGACTTTCATGGTAGTGCTTAGTTTTGTTTAACCAATCATAAAATAAGCCAGGATTATTTTCATGTCTTATTTATTATTTTATATGTATGAGTGTTTTACTTGCATGTATACTGCACCTGTGCATGCAATGGAAGCAGAAGAGAGAAGAGGGCATTACATCCACCACTGAAATTACAGAAAGTTGTTAGCTATCATTGCGGGTGCTAGCTACCCAACCTAGATCCTCTGAAAGAGTAGCCATTACTCATTCTTTTTAATATTTTGTTCAGTATTTTTATTTTATGTCCATGCATGTTTTGTCTGCATGTATACAAATGCACCTTGTATATGAAGGAAAATTTATAAAATACTATATTATGATTTATTAACCTATAAATACATCCTGCTTATGAATTATATAAATAATGTAGATAACTGAATGTGAACGGGTGACCAATATTAGCTCATTTTAGTATAAACGGGACTATTTTCAGAGAAATCAATGTTTCACTTCAACATATAAATCATGATTCTCAACATATAGCTTCAACTTTATTTTTATGCTGGGACCAAGATCTCTAAATTGACAAGTTAGAGTTTTACTTTTAAAAAGTGTTTTTGGACTTTTCAACAACTAGATAGATGTTAAATTGATACCAATCTAAGTAATTGTTATGAAGCAATGAACTCTATATGAATATCTCCTAAAACATGATAAATTTAATCTTCAGTTTACCTATTCAGGTATATGTATTAAGGAATTAAAGTAAATTAAGCCTTAATTAAGCTTACTGGAAATTATTATGGAGCCCAGGATTTCTTAGAAGACTAAATATTATGAAGAAAAACACATAAATATACCACCATAATTAAATAGCTCCAGGCCTTATGAGTTAATATAGCAAACAATAAGGATAGAAAATTGCTTATTCAGAGTTAATCAACTTTTGTATTAACCATACCCTTGGCTTTCAACATCTTAGAATGGCTGGGTTTACCTCATGAAAGAGGGAACAAGAATTTTATTTTCACTACAAGATTTAAAATATTTTCTATGTGAAATAGGAAATTTCCAGGTGTATTGTACTACATGAACTATTTAGCATTAGTTCTCTTAACTTATGTGAGCACTCATGCATTGAGTTAATATGAAAAATATGCTTTTCTCACACTGACTTTAAATCATGTTTTGCATTACAGAGACATTACATGGACAGTCCATTAAAGTTCACCAAAATTATTGTAAAGGATATCTTAATTGATGATTTTTAATTAAGACATCAAGTATACACACGCAATTTTATGTACAAACTGAAAACAATTCATTGCACTAAAACTGAAAGAGATGGAAATCCATATCTAACTTTTTTTCTTATCACTAAAAATAATTTCATTTTCAAATTGCATAAGAATTCAGTCCAAGCCAGGCATGGTGGTACACACCTTTAGTACAAGCACTCTGGAGGCCGAGGTAAGTGGATGTCTGCGAGTTTAGGGCCAGCCTGGTCTACATAGTGAGTGCCAGGCCAGTTGTGGCTACAGGGAGACCCTGTCTCTAAAAGACCAGAAAAAAGAAAAGAAAAAAGAAAGAAAGAAAACAAAGAATTCAGTCCAAGTCAGCCTGTATTGGCAGAATATTTTATGAGGGTGAGTTGCTGAAAACATGCATATGAAGACAGTTAATTCTTACAAGTTGCCTCAGTTGAAAAAAAATTCAGAATTGAGGTTAATTAAAGAAAAAATGAAGCATTGAAATGTAAGTAATAAAAAAATTATTCACTCCTTACCTATGAGAAAAAATGTATACTTATATTTATCTATTAGCTGTCAAGGTGAGTGGTTAAACTCTTACAATTCTAATGGGGAACTATGAGGGCTAAACTAAATCAAGATTTGGTAAACAGTCAATTTGAGTTTTGAACATCAGCAGTTCATGACACATATCTCTGCAACTACCAGTGCTATTGCTAGACAATTCTTTAAAATACATTTCTATATTTATAATAAATAGTTTAATCATAATTAAATATATATCTTTCCACTTAAAATTAAATATTTAAACAATAACCAAGAATATACATGGGCAAGTGAATAAGTAACCTAAACATTACATGAGGAACTACAGGAAAGCAATGGCTTTTGGAAAAGAGAGAGTTAGTCTTGTTTAATGGTGAGATTCTTGTTAGACTTACCAGGATCAGGTGGATGAAAGCACACCTAAGGGCATTTGGAGATACAAATTTGTCTCTATATAACTCAATATTAATATATAATGTATGCATACACATATATATGTGGAGAGAGAGAGAGAGAGAGAGAGAGTAGATAAAATTTGTTGGGGGTTACCACCAATCAAGGATAGGAGAGGTGACCTAAATAAGATTAAATATATTGTATTTTAATAGAGATTTTTCTCTGCTTCTTTATGATCTGAGATGTTCTAATTTTCAGTACAAAGTTTATTGGAATTTGCTTGTTGTACATAATCATGGTTTGTTAACAACTTGTCTAAGTTGAGTCAGATAAATGAATGTTGAAAGTCCTCAGTGGAAATTAGCCCTTCATCTTTTCACTAATTCAATGAAAGACCAAATTCTAAATAATCCTAAGAAGAATTTATTTTAGAAGATACACAGTTTCATTAAACATAGGATATTTGTATAGATTTAAAATTCTAAATCATAATAATCATATGGACATTATTCACACCTATGCCTCTACTTTGTAGTAAAATTGATACAGAATAAAATTAGAATACACAAATTTGGTGTTGACTTTTTAAATTTTAATTAAACCTAAGTTTTAAAAATAAAACTGTACTTTAAAGCAATAAATACATATGTCATTATTCTCATACTTAGTTTTCATTGAAATCATAAATTTGGAATGTACCTTATGAATGTCTTGTTGATTATAATTTCAACCTGTTTTACAGAAAATAAAGATCAAGTGTTGGCTCGCTGTGTTCCTGAATTCTGGAATACTAGGTCTGCATTGCTACTTATAAGATGCAATTGTAGTCTGAAATGCTACCGACATTTCACAGGTATGGAGATATAATGGCAGATGTGACAATCATAATAAGAAAGTCTGTAGGCTACTTCTTTAAATTATGAGAAACCAGGAATAGTTACCATTTCTGAAATGGGACTTTTTATTGCTGGATTGTCCTTTAGCCCGCACACACTATGCATCCATGGTCAAATTAACATTGCTATCTAGTCAGTGCAGAAAACAAAATTCATATAAATTCAAAAATTGTGGAAAAACTCACCGGACTAATTTTCTTCTTAATGATATTCAGGAACTCAAGGTAGAAACAGAGTATAATAATGCTGTTCTCTTTTCTCTGACAGAGTTCCTGCTTTTACAGAATTTATACTGAAAAAGTATTGGTGTTTTTTTTTTTAAAGAACATATTTACAAATTAAATAGTATATTTTGTTTTTATGCATTAATTTGCTTTGAAACATCACAATGCATCATCAAAATGTTAAAATAGATACCTCTAAGTAGATAAAATATAGATACATGAATAATTGTTCATTTTAAAATGACTTTTATTACCACTGAGACCTGAAAGGCGACCAAAAAGTCAAATATTCACTTCAAAATCAAGCTGAATATATTTTAAATATATACATAAATGTCATCTTATGCAGTCATTGATTGATGGTTGTTTGAATATATTTAATATTCAAATAATAATGTCACATCACATTATTTGGATGGGGTAAGGAGGCTTCATGTTTTCTTAATGAAATTTTAAAATTTTGAAATAAAGAAAAAATATGGTTATAAATAATTTGTTAATGAAACAATACATTTGTTTAAATAAAACAATTATATGAGTAATAAATAAGAAAGGATTATTACTTACACATTTATATATACATATATATCTCAGTTATAGGTAGCAACAATATTGCACGAAATAAAACACATAATCCTAACTTTGTGTCTATTTTACATTCAAAAAATAAGATACACTACTTGAACTTTTTTTTTTTTTTTTTTAAACATCTCTTCTTCAATACAGCTACTGATAATAACACATTGTGTCTGGAGAGGTACTTGCTCCTCCCAGGGATGGGGCCTGCTGTGGAGAATTGGCTGCAGAGAGTCAGCTATGGAGAGAGAGCGGCGGAGAGTTAGCTGTGGAGGGAGGAGCGCTGATGCCATCTTGGCAGCATCCTCAGGGAATAAATGGCCCCAGTGTCTTGCCCACATTGACTTGAGAAGGGGCATTTACAGACCTGGGGTGAGACTGGGAGCCTACAAGGAATGGACTAAAGCTAATGGAGACTGTGGGAGGGGTGTAGAAGTGACCTGGAACAGCAGGCTGCTCAGCCACAGAGTGGAAGGGGGTACTGGGTGTTCACCTTTTGTGGGGCACCAGGTGTTCTCCATTATAAGTTACTCTATTTCACCTACCCAGGATACAAACAGTGAAAAATTCAGATAAAGATGTTACATTGTTTGTTTAATAGCACCAAGAGCTAGGGACCCTAAGAAAAGTTTGGTGACACACATTAATAGTCATATATTCATGGCATTTGGTCTCTTCCACTCGTAGACATTTTTAATAAGTTTTGAGAAGTCTGAGAGTTTTTGCTAAAATATATCAGAAGAGTAATATTGTACCAAATAATTCTATCTAGATAGAATGAGGAGGCTAAATCATTTTATATTTCAGGAAACTGAAAAAAATCAACTCTTTAGGGTAGGCTTTTATCTAACAAAAGCTTCATTAACAAATTAAAAAAACTTTATTTTTTCAAAAAAATATTATTTTGAAGAATGAAGTCTTATATATCTTAATATAGGCAAACCTCATATTTCCAGATTATAATGTTTAGGACCAATTGCATTTCCACCAGAGGTAGAAAACATTGAAAAATAATAAAAATACAGTATATATTTTCACAGTAAGAACTTCAGACACTATTCAGGGTTCAAAATAATAAAAGGTATGGAAACTTCATGCTTAAAACTAAGGTAGTTCACAAACGAAGAAAAGTTTTTGTTTCTTTTCCTGCTCAAATCCCTTAATTTAAGGTTCACCATTGTGAAGACAGAATGCATGCTGTGATGCCTGCTATTGTTATGAGTATTAAGCTGTATTCCGTCCTTATAAAAATGTGTATATCACCATCATCCTGTCACCTTCATCATGATGTCATCATCAGAATCATCAGTAATACCATGTAACAATACCTGCTGGATACACTATTCCTTTTTTTTTCTTTTTTGACTGAAGAGAATATGAGAAAGTAAATCTATTACTTTTCCAACATTAATTATAGTAGATAAAAAGTGAGACAAATATTGAGAATATATCTAAAATAAAATAATTCATATTGTTTGCCTGAGGGATACTGTCACGAGTATATGGCATATGTGATGTATGCTGTCAGTCACCATTGTTCTTCAAAATCATTTGAATGTGAGGGATAAGCACAAGGTTGCCAGTTTTCAATTTCAGACAATAATAGAATAGAAATTTAGCATGCATGTTTTTATTCATGGTTTGTACATTTTCAAAACTGACATTGATACATCCTCTTTAGATGAAATGAAAATAAAAATGATTGTCTCTGAAGAAAATTGTACATATCTGTGTGTAAAATTTTATCATTTAAAATTGTTTCTTAAAAATGAAAAATTAGTAAATATTGATTCTGAGACAATTATATACTGATTATATACTGTGTTCAAGTTACTATTAATCTCCTTTTAAAAGCAATTATACATATATAAAAAATATTAAGGTTACTCAAGTCTGAA
>NW_008346550.1:571129-598838 GCF_000622305.1 Nannospalax galili | reverse complement strand
TGGATATTCTTTACATAGGAAATCAAATACTCTTTTTCAAGTTGAATTTCTTGAACTTGGCTTTATAATTTATAGATGAAAGAGAATTCTTCTCCTATTCCTCTATTTGATTTCTAGGGTGAAATCTGTTTGCTTAAAGACTCTGGGCTATATTGCATCCTTAATGAAATCAATAATCTAGTGCAGAGATGAAGGTTGGTGAAAGAGAATCCTACCTACATATTTAAGTTTTGAACATTTCTTCATTGACATGATCACTATACCATTCACCTGGTATGTAAAAGATATCCATGTAAGTTCTTAAATATGAATCCTTTTCATCATGCTGAGACATTTCCTGAATGATAGCAGAAACAACACATTCACTCACTTGGAAATGTCAAGTTACAAACTACATAGAAAAAAGTGCTATTAGGGCTAAAGTGTTCAAACTGTTCTGAAATTACCTTTCAGAATATACACCAATTGAAAAAACATCTTCACTAACCAATCTATACTTTCAATTGATGCATTTGTGCATCATTAAGAATGGAGTCAGTTACAATATGGGGCCCTTATTTTTGCTCATGTTTATTCATGAATTCATACAGGTGTCATGAAATATACAAGAAAATATATTTTTAGATACTCAGGTTGGTTGTGTTTAAAATGAATTCATTAATAAAAATACAAAAGGAAATAAATTTAAAAAGGGATTGATATTAATATATTATTTTTGAGGGTGAACTGAAGGACTGTAGCAATGGACACCATAATTCTTATATGACCAGAACCTTGGAAATTAACCATTATTTTTCATGCCTTTGTTTGAATGCTTTCATTTCCTTGTTATTGCTCTCTCAAAACATCTTTTACCACATCGCAACAGAGATAATGCCCGTCAAGAGTTTATGTTGCAAGCACCCCTAGGGTTAAAGTCCTTCTTTTCCTTTCTACAGGGAATTTCACAAATATTTGCTCTACTAGAAAACTGTAGGGTCTTTACTCTAGATCAAAGGAAGCATTTCTGTGATTCCGATGGAATTTGTTATCTTTGCATGTATAAGGGTGTTTAGGCACATCAATTCCTGAGAATATTAGACTTTATAAAACTAGAACATATAATTAGCCAAAGTGCATCTATTACTAGTTTAATCAGTTTCTTCATATATAACTCTAGGACAATAAAAATCAAAAGTTAATATAACTAACTGCCTTATTTGAAGGAAGCTACTTATCAGAATGAGTGCTAATATCATGTAAGGAAAAGGATATGGAAGGTAAGAAATAAGAATCAAAGGAGGCATCATATAGAAATGGGGTCTCTAGGTGCTTTTTAAAAATCTGCAGCTGAACGCCAAACCTTTATTTACATTTAAAGTGCCACAATGTTGTAGCATGACTGTGCTCTGGTTTCTAGGTTCCTGTTTCCGCAGTAGTGAATGGGACTAACAGCTTGTTTAACAGGTTTTTGAAAACAAACTGTTCTTACAAAAGTAGCTAATTACTTTAATATTAACAATTACTATGTCATTTAATTTGTTATTTATGGGTTGGGGATACAGCTCAATGATAGAGAGTTTGTCTGGCATGTGCGAGGTCATGAACTCAGATCAGACACCAAAATAAACAAACAAAAATGTAAACCATGCACAAAAATAATAGCAGAAACTTCCTTTTACAACAGATGTAGACTATTACAGAGTTCCATAACTGGTCAAATGCAAAGAATAAGTGCTTGTGTGATGCCTTTCCCTTGGTGGCACATCTACAATGGAACCTAGACATCTAAGACTCAGAGAACATAGCAGAATTTTTGCAGAGAGTATATTAATGCATCTCTCCACTCTCAGCAGTGAAACTTCCTTATGTAACAGACGGTGAATAACACAGGCATCTACAACTGGCCAAAATGCAAAGAATAATAAACTGCAGAATGTGCGTATCTGGATAGGACTCCTATTTGAAACCTCTGCCACACAGAGATCAAGGACTATTCCAGAAGTAGGCACAGAAGGATTATAAGAGCCAGGGATGGTAGATGACCACAAGGAAACAGTTTTTCAGGAGCTGGGATGTTGCTCATATGAACTTAGAGCAATGGTGACAACATGTACAAGACCCATGAAAATTTAAACCCAAAAAAATCCCAGTATAGAACTGGGGAAATAAGTAAAAAAGCCCCAATGTTAGATGAGTAACTACTGGCAAATGATCACTGCTGGGTCAGGGAGGAGTTGGTCTTCTTTGAGTAATAATAGGTTTACTAGGTTCCGGTGGATTAACTCAACTGTGGGACATCTGGGGACACAAATTTGACTTGATAGGCCTTAACATATGTTCCAGAATGCATGAAATCCAGGAGAAGAGATATAGAAGAGATGAAAACAGGTGAGGGATCTGAATATGATTAAGATATAGTGTATGAAATGCTCAATTCAATAAAAATAGAAAAAAATATAAAGAATTCCCTATTTGTATGTTTTCATTGAATTGTTCATTTTAGCTCACTGTTCCAGCTACAGTCCAATAAAACAGGAAAATCAAGACATCAGGAGCTTGATGTTGCTGTACACAGTATGTCCACAAACCAAACAGAAGGAGTAATGAGTGCATCTGTGCTCAAGCAAAAATATACTAGCATGCATGGTAGTAATAAAGTTTCATATTTTTTAATAAAAATATAAAACAAAGTTAAGACCATGCCTTTATATTCAGCTTGTTGCAAGGCTCAAATATGTTCTTATGAAAAAGATTTCAAAAGCACAAAAAATTTAAATAGTGGATATAATATGTAGGCACAAATGCACATGAAAACTGATTATAATTTAACTCAATTTTTGCATATTAGTCTTTGTATGTGCTGATATTTTCCTTGTAATATATTTTCCAGTTTTTATGATTAAAAACAAACTTTGTAGCAGCTTATAAAACTTTAAAATGATGTTTTCTGTAACAGAAATAGTATTTACCCACAGAACCAAATTACTCGTGAATAAATACTGAGAGAGAAAACTATGAAATTTAGAGGCTATTACAAAAAGAAGCAACTCAATTCCTTTGTGAAACAGGAAATTCTCCAACTTAGATATTCTGTTCCATGAAGCACATTCATTAAAATATTAATGTTGAATTTCTATATTCACTTATGTTGACAAATAGCAAAATATCATTCCCACCTAGGAATTTCAGCTAATTAAACACCAGTTGCTCCACTTTGTGCTTCAATGTTGTTTTCTATAATGCATCTGAACCATATAACTGTTGGAAAGTGGGAAACACCTCCTAGCTGGACATTAAGCATTAAGACAAAGTTAAAACGTTTGTTCTACTTTTAAAAAACAAGTATATTTATTGAGTTTTTGAACTAATGATCTGATCAATGATTTCAATTGAGTTATTAAGAATCATCGGGGCTGGAGAGATGGCTGCATTGTTAAAAGCATTGACTCCTCTTGCAGAGGCCCCAGGTTTGAATTCCAGCACCCACATGGTGGTTAACAACTGTCCATAACTCCAATTCCAGGGGATCCAGTGCCCTCTTTTCACCTCTACGGGCACTTATAAACAGGCAGGCAATGTACTCATACACATAAAATAAAAATAATGAACAAAATTCGTCTGTAAGCTGTAAATAAACTCTTCTATATGTTGCTTTGGTCAGTGTTTCTAATGCAGCAACAGAAACTAACTAATACAATTACCTACCTATGCTTCACTGGGTATGGAAACATAAAGCTACTTACTTATTTCTCAGATAGGAATATCCTATGTCAGTAGGCTATCAGGATGACCGGGCAGTACCACAGATACATTTTCACTATTTAGTAAAAGCAGGAATGTAGGGAGCAGTGCTTTTCAATTTGAGGAATGGTAGAGAATGGACAGAGAAGGTACCCACCCACC
This sequence comes from Nannospalax galili, assembly GCF_000622305.1. Taxonomy (NCBI): domain Eukaryota; kingdom Metazoa; phylum Chordata; class Mammalia; order Rodentia; family Spalacidae; genus Nannospalax; species Nannospalax galili. Next base: position 594,953 of record NW_008346550.1, on the reverse strand, counting down.
CTTAACTCATGATAAGAGATATTTACATAAATTGAAAGTCAGTTGGAATCTGGGCCTTGCTTTAGAAAGGAAGGTATATTTTAATTTCTAGTAGTAGGAATTCAGATGAGAATCTCAAAAAGTAATTTGGAAACTGTATTTCTTATCAAACAGTCTATATCTTGGAATAAAAACAATATTCACTCTGGGGCAGAAGTATCACAAAGGAATTACCAGAAATGTTTCTTCCACTTGACCCCCCAGCCCTGCAGTGGTGAATCTCTAGACCACTGAGCAGTCCCTGCTCACAGAACGCAAGGAGACACAAAGTAGACCCGAGTTTAAAGCTTTAATTTAAATCTCTCCTTAAACAAGTCTATTGTTTTTCTTCCTTTTTTTTATTGAGCTTAATTTCATATAACATTTCCCACTCAAATTCAGGCCCCTCCCCCATCTGTACCTCCTCCCTCTCTCCCCCACTTTCCCTATGCTCTCTGCCATCCATGCTGATCCTATTCATTCAGGTGTTTGTACCCAAAGGTCCTTCAGTGTAAATGAGTACACTGGTGTCTATTCAGCCCATCTTGGCTCCTATATGGAACCCTACCCATTCACAGCTCAGGGACCATTGAGGATGAGGGAGCAGAAAGATTGTAAGAGCCAGGGCTGGTTCATGAACACAGGGAGGTGGAGGCATCCAGGCCATGGGAGGCTTGCTCATGTGAGCCTGTGGCAGTGATGGCATAGAGCATGGAACCCATGTCAATTCAATTAGGTAAGTCTATTCTTAAGAGTGGCAGGTTAATAAAAAACTTAAATATATCATTAAGAATCAAAGATTATTCATAAAAGAATGTATCTAATGTAATGGTTGGGAAAATAGTTTCTTGATTATAATCTATCAAATTGACTGCATTGTGTGTGTGTTTGTGTGTGTTTGTGTGTGTGTGTGTGTGTGTGTGTGATATAATGGTAAATGATATTTATGATATATATACCAATAAAGCAGACAGATATTTTCCTCATATTCAAATAAGACTCATAGTTAACAACTACTAGAACTTTACCAAGATTTCACTAAACCAAAAGAATAAGGATTGTTTTAAATATTTTGTGAATATGTTTTTATACACAGTTATACTATGTATAGTTATTTACATAACTGTTATTCAGATTTTATGATTAGTGACTAATATCTACTGAAGTAATAACTAAAATATGTATACCCTGTACACAAAAGCACAAAAGAATATATGGTAAAATTATATTATGAAAAAATCCTATTTTTGACTCTGTAATTTGTTTCTTAAATTTATCATATAATATTAAAAATGTTCAAGTAATTTTCTTAAAATTTTTATGCTTGTGATGGTTTAAATGAGTATGTCCTCCATAGGATTCAAATATTTGAACATTTTTGTCTCCAATTGGTGGCACGGTTTTCGGAGGTCTTAGAAGGCATGGCCATGCTGGAGGAAGCATGTCACTGGGAGCAGAATTAGAGATTTCTTAAGCTTTGACAAATTTTGAGTCACTCAGCTTTCTGTTCCTGGTTGAAGATGTGAGAGCTTAACTTCTGGTCCTACTCTAGCCACCTCTGCTGCTGTACCTCCCCATCATAAGGTACTGTTGTCCCTTTGGAATCTTAAGCTAAATAAACTCTTCCTTTTATAAATTCCGTTTGTCCTGCTGTTTCTATCATAGCAACAGAGAAGTAATTAACACAATGCCTCTAAATTTTTTTTACTGATAGTATACAGATCATGTTCTGACTTGTGACACTACCTTAATTTGTGCTTGTGTGTGTGTGTGTGTGTGTGTGTGTGTGTGTGTATGTATGTGTTTGAAGCTGTATAAAAGGCCTTGACAAGTATCTTGTGAAAGCATTAGAGGAAAGAGAAGGACAGAGAGAGGCAGAGAGACAGAGATAAAGAGAGAGCAAGAGCAAAGAAGAGAACAAAGAAATTAACAGCCCTCTTATTGCTAATTAAAAGCTCTTTGCTTTCTGCCCACATGGACAGTACAGCTGCTTCACATCCTATTACAGCAAAAGAAACACATAAATTCAAAGACAATATTTGGCACAGCACCTGGTTCTGAGTACACCTGCTGTGATGAGAGTATATTTCATACTGTCAGGAAATTAACTTTTTCAGGAGCCCCAAAAGATGCTTTTTTTTCCCTCATTCAACTTTTTGCATTGTTCCCCAGTGGTAAAGATTCAGTCGTTTTGCTTCCATTTTCGATACTAAATATATCATGCTGTTGTTTGCTTCACTGGCACAGACACCTGCCTCCTGCTGTAAATGCTGTGTTCTAGTTCTGAAAGATTTCCCCAGGGCTTCCCATTCAAGTATTGGCTTGTAACTATGGCTTAATATCATGTCAAAGTCTCTTAAGGAAGATCCTGCCTGTCACATTTCTTTAAGGATTGAACCTTCATCTTCTGAGATTCTGAAAATGTCCTTTGAGTGTTTGAAGCATAAGCAGACAAATAAAAGGCTATCAAGTCATTTGTAAAGATAATAGCTAACAGCATGCATTCTCTTTCCCCTTCCTCACATTCCATTAATGTTGATAGAAAGAGAGCAGACTATGGGGCCCCTGTCTTCATTATTTGTAAACAGGTCAAAGAAGGATAAAGCTCTAATGTTTTAGATGTAAGAGGAAAACAAAAATAAATAAAAAAGCATCTCACTACAGTGAGGGTTCAGGCATTACTGAAACACCGATGAGATGTCGCTTTTCCATTAAAAAAAAAAAGAATTTTAAAGGATTAAAATCGAGATCATAAAATATATTTATGATAAAAAATATTTGCTGTGTTAGGGGAAATAATCTGCATTTACTTTCATCATACCATGTTGTTAGGGTTTAGTTTAAAGAGTGGGTGGAAACATTTTACAAGTTGAGAAACATGAGGGAATCTATGCCATTGCTAGGAGAAAGGCTCAATCCTATACATTTGAACTGACTGTACAAAGAAAAATTGTAAAAAGATTGTGAGAACCAGAGATTGTGGAATACTACAGTGAAATACATTTTTGTGACACAACAGGAAAGGTGCATATACGAACTCACAGAAGTTGTGACTGCAAACGCAATAGCTCTGCAAGCTCTGCAAGTTTGAGCCCAAGCCAGATAAAATGACAGTATGGAGGGGGGAAATGGGAATGAAGCCCCCACACCTAGATGAGGCACTATTAACAATTTATAGCTGCTGGGAGAAGAAGAGTCATTTTTCTTTAAGGTTGTGACCAGAAGTAAGTCAACCATCCTCCGGTGTATAGACAGACACTAAAATGTGGGCCTCACAAATTGGACTTCACAGTCTAAAGAAAAAAAGAACACATGAATTTGTGAGAGTAGTTAACTGGAGCTGGTTCTGGGAGTATATGGGGAGTAATGATAAATATGATCAAGATATATTCTCAAAAGAAAATAAAAATTACTTTGAAAAGTGAAAAACATTTGTTTGCATAGTCAAACTTGAAATGTGGGTGCTATTTAATAATGATCTTTGTCCTAATGAGCAGGATATCCTGAAAATGCTGTTGATATGTATAAAATAATTCTAAAGACTGACATCTTGCTATTTAGAATATTACCTGATTCCCATTATTAATGATTTGTGAGTAGCATGCACTAAGTTTAAAATGTGCATATAAATCCTATAGATAAGGTTATCTGACTGAAAATCATTGTAGTACAAGACATATGTATATGCCTATCAAAAATGTCCTTCATGAAAATAGAGAAGATAAAAAAAGCTTTTCAATAAGACGTGACAACTTTTCTAGGCCTAAACCTCTTTGGCTCACTTTGGAGAGAAAGGATGTAAAGAAATTTCATGAATACAAACATATTTAAAATATATATTCTAGTAATAAGAAAGCTAGCCAGTAGATATGAAACTTTGAGCTCAGTACCAGCTTTATTTCTCCTTTTTTTTTCTATGAATCACATATATAGTGTCTTTAACAATAGGGTCTTACAGACAAGTAGTGGAGGCTAACCAAGAGCATTGACAATAACCATTACTATTTGAGGTTCCGTGGGAAACTCCTGCTCAAAACCTGCAAAACAGGAAATCCTTTCTGGCAATGGGCTTTTTATTTGTTAGTCTATGGTGCCTAACACCATATTGAACCCCCATAATATGGTAACTACATTTAAACCATTTTATATTGTATATGTATATATTTTAAGAAACATCTACAGCAGTATGTTTTCATATGACTTTTTCAGAAGGTCAGGCCTTAAATATGATACAGGATATGAACTTGGAGCGTTCATATTGTGGGATGGAGATGGGGAAGGGATCAGAATATGGCCAAAATGAATTTTGTGAAATTATCAATGAAATAATTTTGAATCAATTTGAAGAAAAAATTTAAAGGTATTTTTATAGATTGTGATTGTTATACAATACATTCTGATTATATTCATCCCCATTCCTTACCCTAACTTCTTCTAGAGCTACTAGCTACTAGCTTTATTCATTGGCATGGAGCCATCCAATGGAACATGACTGACTTATCAGGGGCCACATCAATAAAAAAAAAAAAAACCTGATACCTTTCCTCTCCCTAAAGCCATCAACTTCCAATAGCTCCTCAGTTCAGAATTGGGCTCCTTTGCACTTCCCCCAAAATATGTTCAAATGTTGATAGGCTTGGTCTTGTGCAGTCAACCACTGCTACTATGAGTTCCTTAGTACAGTGGTGCTGTCATGTCTAGAAGATATTGTATTTTCTTTTGTCCTTATAATTTCTGGCTCTTAACATCTTTCCACCGCCTCTTCCAAGATGTTTGATGGTCTTTAAGGGGGACGATACCAATCTCCTATTTGTGGCTGAGAATTCAACCAACAATTATTTTGAGTAATTGTTTCTGTGTTAAACACCATCCACTGGCCAAGAAACGTCTCTGAGGAAGTCTGGGAACTGCACTTATCTATGGGTATAGAAGATTGAATATGGAGGACAGACTGATACTCTGTTCATTTAGCAGAATAATAGCTACTTTATTCTTGGAGCCTGTGACCTCCCCAACCATGGGTTCTTTCTCAGTTTATAGAAACAGGTAGGCATTTTCTCCTGCAGAACAGGACTTAAATTCAATAAGATATGGGTTGTTTTGTCTCAGAGCATTCTTGCCTCTCTTGTACCCATGGGCATGTCCTATCAATAATTATTGTAATTACAAAGTTCATAGCTGGGTAAGACTGTTGATGATTCACCCCCTCCCCCCAGCAGTACTTAAAACCTCCTAGTATTATTAAAGCTAACTAGAAGTGAGAAAGCTTCCTAGTCATTAACAATTTTATTTCTCCATGTTCTTTGGCCAAAGTATGTAGAATATTCATTATACCATCATGTCCTAGTGGGTAACCAAAAGCAGTAAAAATAGCCAGTATTGCTTTGAGGGCCTTAAGGACACATTAAACCAACAGAAGGGAAGATACCCTACACCTGGCACTGGGCTTTTTATTTAGCAACATATATCTTCTGGGAGAAGTATTATCCCTTGTGTAAGGCAAACCCAATATTATTTAAGCATTTTTTTATCTCTCCTCTCACTACTCTGTATAACCCTCACTACCGCCTCCCCAGGTAAAACACCCTCCATTTTGCCATGTCTCATACTAGTCTTCTCTCTAGAGCTCTTTCTTTTTATTATTCCCATGCTTCCTTTTCATTTTCCAGGCTTTTATAGTTTTAGCAGGATATATACTCAAATCTAGGAATTTGGAGCTAAGATCCACAAGTAAGTCAGAACGTATCAATTACTTTTCCAAGTCTATGTTCCTTGACTTAGTATGACAGTTCCTATCTATATTCATTTATGCAAAAATTTCATTGTTTTATTTTTCATTACTGCTGAGTAGAACTTCATTGTATAAATGTATAATGTTTTCATTATATATTCATTAGTTGAGAGATATTTAGGTTGTTTCCATGTATTAGCTGTTGTGAAAAGAGCTGCAACAAACATGACTGTGAAAGTATCTTGTTATTATGATAAGACTGTTGGGTATGTGCCAAGGAGTGGTCTACAAAATATACATAAAATAAATATATAAGTGCATGTGCATAGCTGCAGGCTACATAACAAAAAAATGTAGTGCCATGCAGGAGAAACCAACCTTCAAGTTGTTGGTAATGATAGCCTAAGAGACTCCCAAAATAACATAGACTATTGCCACAGCCCTAGATTCCCTCCCAGAACTTGAAGGTAAGGCCATTATTGCTGAAGACAAAGCATAACTTCAGACACAGCTTGGAGCAATTAAGTTGGAACTGACTGAAGGCCTCCTTCCAGAAGACTAGCTTTGATGGTATCAGAGGACACTATGTAAACAGCCAAGGAAGAATCAATGGTCCTAACTAGCTGTAAAGTTTAATAAACAACAATAACTGGACCAGCAAACTATACCTATTGGTGAAGTAGTGACATTTTTATCTTGGGGTGAATCAACAGTGTCTAATTGGAATTAAGGCCCACTTATTAGGAGGGAACTAATGTGTGATATTATTAAGATAGAGAAATACACATGACTTGAGAGGTCATAGATACTAGGGAAAAACCTACTTTTGCCATACCCCAAGACCTCCGTAATTTCTTACTTTATCTTTATTTTGGGAGTCTCTTGGACTATCATTACCAACAACTTGAAGGTTGGTTTCTCCTTCATGGCACTATATTTTTTTGTTATGTAGCCTTTAGCTATGCACATGCACTTATATATTTATGTATATTTTGTAGACCACTCCTTGGCATATACCCAACAGTCTTAGCCTAATAACAAGATACTTTCACAATCATGTTTGTTGCAGCTCTTTTCACAAACCAGACAAAATCCTAGCATAGATATGGGGAAGATGAGTAAGGAACCCCAACACAAACTTAAAAAAAATTGACACCGTTGGGGGTGAGAGAGGGAGTTGCAGTCTTTTCCAATAGTCAGACTCTTGATAGGTTAAGCAAGATCCAATGAAAGGATATTTGGGGACACAAATTAGATTCTATAGACTTTATTTTATATAGAATAGAGTACATTATATTGAGGAGGAGGTTAAGGGGAAGCATGAATGGGGTATTGATGTAAATATTATCAAGTTACATTTTAAGAAAATCACAAAAATTCAATTAAATATGTTATGAATAATTAAAATGTTTGAAATAACTTTGTTTTTTTTTTCTTAAAATAATAGGCTGTATTATTCATCATCTAGGAAGAAAGACAAGTCCAGCTTCAAGGCTCTAGCTTTAATACAAGAGTTGTTTCTAAACCCAACTGTCTCTCAGCTTTTGAAATGAATGTTAGGCTTAAAATACTATAACTAAAATAGTCATTTTAAAATTATTCAATGAATATTCAGTGAATGAATCAAAAAATTCACTAAAATATGCCTATTTCAAAATTCAAAGACAGTTGTCTCTCAGTATTCACAAGGATTTTTTTTTCCAGGATTAATCACAGCTACCAACATCTGCATAAATTAAAATCTGTGTGTAATCAGTTCCTTTAAAAAATGGCACAGTATATGCTTATAACCCCTGCATACCTCTCTGCTTATTTATATGATTTAAATACTCTTTAGATTGTTTATAAAAGTTCATATGATATAATGACATGAAAATTGGTGTGATACTGTATTTTGTAGTAAATAGTCACAAAAATATGTTGTACATGTGTACTATAGTTATAATTTTTACAAAACTTTAAACCCACTTATGGTCGACTATGGTTAAGGAAACCTAGAAATTGGTAAGGGTTGACTCCATTCAAAAAATGCTAAGGCAAGTGATTGTTTATTAGAAGCAATATAGTCAAGATAATCTGTTGGAGATACAGTTATAAATAATCTGTAATGAAGGTGTTATCTAGAATAATACCAGAAATAATATTGTTTTATACAACGAAAAGAAAATTCCCAAATATTTTCCCCTTTTATCCCAGAAGAATTTTATGTTACTCACTATAAGTTTACGTAGATTTAGTTAATCTTCTATGAAATGGCATTGTTTTATTATTTAATTTTTTGTAAGAGAAAATATCTTAATCATCTTTATATGCTCTCCTCCATCTGCACCTTCCCATAGCTCCTGACCTCATGCTGGATTTAATGCATTCTGTCATTTATATTAAGGTCTGTCTAATAAAGTTTGTTACAGGGTTTCCTCAGTACAAGTTCATCCACTGGGTTCTGGTCAGCATATCTAGAGTCACTCCTGTAAAGTTCAACTCTCCTTCTCCCAGCAGTAATCTGTTTTCAATAGCTCTTGGAATAAAATTGGGGGCTACTGCCTGTTTCCTTACTTTTGTGCTGGGTTTTTGTCTGCTCGAGTTTGCATAGGTCTTGTGCATGCTGATGGCATTGCTGTAGATTCATATGAGCAAGGTCCTAGGAGTCTGTAAGACTTGTTTTCATATGGTCATGCACCACCTAGCTGGCACTAACAATCTTTCTGCCCTCCTCTTCTGCAATGGTTCCTGAGCCCTCTGTGGATGAAGTTTAATATGGGAGTCCTTTCCAAGGACCCACACTCTGAAGACTTAGTCTCTTTTTATTTGTGGCCTTTTGGGTTCATTGCTCTCTGTTGCATGATGGAGCTTCATTTATGAGAGTTGAGAAATGCATTAGTATTATTTCTACCCCTTGTTCCACTATGTTCCATGAGATTAGGTAGAGAGATTCTGTTGTAGATATGTTACATATTTACAGACAAGTATGTCAGTCACCTTTATCAAAGAAGCTTTTTTTTTTTTTTTACAATAGATTGAGACTTTTATAGAGTTCCACAATTGCATTGGTCTAACATTAGGGTCTCTACTTATTCACCCTTGGTTAATCCAATAGAAATACTGCCCTGAATGAAAATCAATTCAGAAATATATATTTTAGTTTTGTTTTTCAGTGACCTATCAAAAAGATGCTGGAAACATTCTTCCATGAATGTGCATATTATATTTTTCTTTTAAGCTACATGTGACATATTAAAAGTGGTCACAAACAGTATCATCACAGTAAGTGGAATTTATGTTAATTCCTCCTTTAATTTGAGTAGGATTCATGACTTCTTTGACTTATTTTTATCATTCTTTCTCTTGGGATATTTCATTTCAGAGACAGATTGTCTGGTAAATATTTGTCCCTACTTCAAAGAAGGCAGTGTACTATACAAGATGGTCTGGCATAAAGGTCACACTGGTTACTGGCGGTGAGGAGAAAATAAAGGAAGAGAGGACTGAGGAGTAGGAGGGGATCATATGTGAGGAGGAAAAAAAAAGTGGTACAGGAAGAGAAAACAGAGGAGAAGGAGAAGAAAGATGTCAGACCAGTTTTTTATTTTTCAAATTTACACTCATTCTCTAAAGCCAACTTTGTGTAGAAGTGCTTTTCTTAAGAGACTCTAATTCACCCCCCCCCATAAATCAGAATTCAATATTCCCAGAGTAACTGATATTCCAAAGGGAAAACAACAAAGCAGAGGTAAACAATGTCTCTATATTAACCTTATAAAATCATAGGTTTGCTCACTAATATATTTGTGGTGACTCAGGTTGAAATTTAGGTACTATATTTGAATTATTATCATTAGTAATATTACTATTTATTATTAGTATGTTTATTTTTTTTGGTATAATGCTGTCTGGGCCATTCCAAATTGCAGTGATTACTTATGAAATGTGTTTTATGTGCATGATACTTCATTTTATTTAATAAAGGAGACATGATTTCTTCCACATTTGAGTATTGCTAATAATAAGCATTTTAATTACTGTAGAAGGAATTTTCAAATGTCAAGGTTTGATGATTCTACCTATTTTTTTAGATAATCAAAGGCATATCCATAAACCCTTTACGTCTTGTTTATTTGAAATGTTGACATTTTATTTTTAATCCCTGGGATATTTGTATTTATGTGTCTTATTCTGTAATATACTCCCCTCTTCTCTTCATTTTTTTTTTCTGTTTCATACCTCTCTGGGAAACTTTAATAAATAATTAAAAATAAAATTTCATCCACTCTAATATTTCAGATTCATACATTTTAATGTGCTAAAACTATCTCAATATTGACTCATCTGAAATTTGTTCAGGATAATTCATAGAATACAACAGTGTTCAGCCGTGATTAATTCACACAGTAGCATATGAATATAGCACACCTGATTACTGAGTTTGCACACATTTCCAGTTGAGATTTGCATACAACTTTCATTGGAAGTTATTAGAAAACTGACTAGCAAGAGAAAGAATAACTATCATCTCTCCTTCTTAAAAAATCACATGATTTCTTTCCACCTTTCCTAACTTTAGATGTCTTAGTAGAATCTCTGATAGGAGTTTTAAATTTTCCAGTATAAGCTAGTGGACTTCAGGATGTCCATTTGGTTTCTGATGGTTATGAAGGATGATATTCACCACACAAGAGCAGAGCCATGTTTCCTTATATTGGAAAAATGATGCTTGTCAGCCAGATTGTCCCTAATGTCACCTATGTATTTTTAGAACAGTAAGAACTCATAAGAAATGAGATTTAAAGTAACATGAGAAGGGAGAAACTAGCACCTCAATTTGAAACTCTTTTTTGAATGGTGACTTTATGATATAAAAATCATTTAAATGAACAGAGAGCAAATGCTCTGTGAGAGTGGGTACTTCACAATTAAATATCAGTGCTCCACAGTTATCCTCAGTACAGATTCTGCAATTTAAACTCATATTTTCTGAGCTCTCACATGTTTCTTCTCCAGTATAGAAGAAGTATTAAAGTTCACTTCTTGTTTTCCAAAATTGGTTTACTGTTTCTTTATACAATGGTAACTGACTATGAGAGGAAAAGTTGTTTCAACTCTTGAAACAGATGCAAGCTTATTTAAGTAATTTAATGAATATTTTCTCAAGTCTTTGATTTTTTAGCAGTGTATTACATGCTTAGAGTTTTATTATAATGGACAATTATTTTTTGCCTGGATGAGTATGAAAATAGTATATTTCCTGCTATGTATATGTATTAACTTTGCATCTTCTCTGTATATACTCACTTTCTAAGGGGATGACAGAATCATACAAATAATACATTCAGATATGCACATGAATAATTAGTAATCACTATTCATATCCTTTTTACTTGAAGAAATTAGAAGAGTGTTGAGTGAGTTTACATATTTGTTTACTACATATTTGAAGACTCCATGGGGGAGGGCACTAGAGCAGAGACAATTAACCTCTGATTTAAAATATTGATGTATCTTTGAGGGAATACTAGGAAATTGATAACTGATCATTTAGCCTCAAATACTTGAATGCTGTGTGTTGGTTAGCTTTTGTTTGCATAGTTTGTTTTCCATTATATTAAAAGAGATTCAGAGAGTATCAGGAGAAAAATTTTAGAGTCGTAATTAAGAAGAAGATACAGAAAATGAAACACTGAATTATAGAAAAGTCTGATCTGCATAAGATGCTGTTTCCACAGATAATATTTGAGTCTAGTAAGAGCCTGCCTTTTCCCTATCTTTCATTCTCTTTCTTTCCATACCAAGTCTAATAATTATATTGAAAAACTTGTTACTTTTTGTCTGCCTTTCCCTGTTTTCCTTCTAATCTGTATCTTATATCTGGTTCAATTCTTGAGATATATCAAATGTCTGTCTTCTTCTAAGTATATTGCTTATGCTAATGTGAAATAAATTGGCTAAAATAGTCCAACCTACTTACTGAAGAATTGTAAGATTTAGTTCATGAATTATAATTTCCTTACTGACAATATAGATTTAGTTTCTGTTAACACTTAACTTGAATATGATTTTTTTTAAATGTATAGAGAAAAATGTCTCACATTAACTTCACCTTTCTGAAATAAAAGGGCTATCTCTTCTACAAACCAATACAAACACATTTCTATTTGTGTCATTCTTTTCTGAGAGAGCTCACTCAGAATATTTATGTTATATGCTTATATTGCAACAAAATATTTATGTATATATCATTGCTAGAATTCTCTATATGCTATGAAATAAGAAAATTGGTTCATAGTATCTGTTTATATAGAAAAATGCAGGCATGCATTGTATAAAGATAATATCTTTGAAATATTATTCCTTATCAATTGCATTGAGATTACTGTTATATTTTTATACTATGAGAAAATTTTGATCATTATACAATTTGGGCATCACAGACGTTGAAATATGTATTATTTCAAATAACTTACTTTTTATTAATGGTACGGTAACAATAAAGAATTTTACAAGGAATATACAATAATTGATGAATATTTGGATTCATCTCTAGAATCAAAGAACTTTTTATTATACCAAGTCAATTGGAATGCCATACAAAAATATATTGCTTATTGGGAATGAGTTAGAGTCAACACAGAGCATATAGTCCAATTTAAAGGGAATTTTTGCTATTTTGTTCTTACTGAATGTACTGATCCTTCACACTCTTGGTGTATTACGGTGGCTGAGGACAGTGGGAATAACTGAGAACCTGTATTGGGTTCTTCCCTAAAGCATCTTCTCTAAGATTTTGGCTATTAATTCCCCAATAATAAAAAGCAATGAAAAATATTAATAATAATATTTTACAAAAACGTCAACAAACTTTATATAAATGCACATGTACATTTTTGTCTTCACAAGAATATGTATTATCTCAGTACTAAACAGATTGCTATTGAAAGAAACAACAAAGAATGCTGATGGACATTTTAAATATTACTATTAATAAATTCACATCTATATTTTCTCTATATTGCAGAAGGCAGGCTGGTAAACACAATATACTATTGATGCTAAGTTTTGTGATCTATACACTGTATTACTAACCTTGTAGCATTTAAGATTAGAAGTAGTTACTGAAATATGTACATTTTAAAGCATTTCAGAATACCTACCTATAAACACACATAAAAAAAATCCCCACAAGCCTCAATTTTGCTGTTAGGAAAGAAGTACACAATACACTAGATGAGCTAGCTAATTCTTATTATGGAATAAACTTTGATAATCTGTATGATATGAAAATTCTTATTTTAGTAAATAATTTTCCTGTATTTCTGTTTCTTTCCCAGACCCTATCAACTTGATATGTTGTTGTATTTGTCTCTGTAGAAACAATATAAAACTAGAGGGTTGTGATACGTGATGATCATATAAATGTTTGGATCTGAAATTTAGTTACTCTGTGATAAACATATCTATTCTTTGTTAATATTTTCTGGAAGTATTTACTAATGGCATGAATGTCACTTTATAGTGAGTTTTGAAAGTGTTTATGATTCATGTATATATGGTGGTAGTGTTGGTGGTGGTGGTGGAGGTGGTGTGTGTGTGTGTGTGTGTGTGCATGTATGTGTGCGTTTGTATTTGTGTTTGTGTGTGTTTTAAAAACATAACACTAAGTTGAATACAACTGATAAGTCCATAAATATTCGATAATATTTTGTTATCCTTAATACCTCCCTGTCTTCTCTTCTCTTATGTACATACCTGATTGCTGAGCTGTCATGTATTACTGGTAAATTCATGTCTTAAGAAATACTTGCTTTGCCTATAATGAAATTTGAGGCAAAACCTTTTATCTGGAACAAATAATATGTAGATTCTTCATTTATCATGTCACTTTTCTGTTACATTTCAAATTATTTGACTATCCTTTTTAGTTTTGAAACATTATTGATTTAAATATCTATTCTATGTATTTGTGGGTAATAATTGTTCCTGATTGCTAAGCAATATAATGCCCTCTACAAACAGCCACTAAAAATGAAAATTTCTGTGAAATTAATAGTGATCATGTTATTAAAATTGAAAATGTTATGATATAAGTAATCCTATCAGAATCATATCAAATTAATAAAATAATGTGGTGCAGTTTTAAAAAAAGAAAATATTATGATAACTTTAAGAAAGAAGTCAGGGAGCTATACAACAATCATTTTACCAACTGCAAGTGAATTTTATGGTTGAATTGCTTTACAGCAAACATCTAATATAAATCCCTAAAGTTCATACATTTTTAGAATATCTCAATGAACAAAATGTAAAAGTAATTTTAAGGGGCTGAAGACATGGCTCAGCAGTTAAGAACACTGACTGCTCTTGCAGAGGACCCGGGTTCAATTCCCAGCATCCACATGGGGGCTATGAACCATCCTTAACTCCAGTTCCAGGGGAATTCAAAGCCCTCTTCTGACCTCCGCAGCATTGCACTATGGAGGTGCATTAACATACATGCAGGCAATACCCTTACACATATAAGAAAATAAAAATAGTGAAAATTATTTTTAAACAGTGATTTTAAAATATCTTACAGGGAATGGGAAAGTTATTTTTTTAAAGTGGTGTTTATTTTCCTTATTTTTTTCATGTTTAAAACGTAGCACATTCACATTTATGGATAACTGAATTCGCATTACCATATATGTTCATTGAACTAGGATTACTGGTAATGTTTAACGTTAAATAATTGGATCTCGCAAGTCCTGGGTATTAAAGATGTCTAAATTATTCAAACAGTTTTCTGTTACAATGTAAAGCAAAATGCAAAACACTTTTCTCTTGTTTATAACATGAAATCTGAAGTCTCCTGTCTAATTATCCAGAGAATTCATAGTCAACTTATCTTCTGTGTAAATAATATTATACTCTCTATCCCTATATTATTGCAATTGAGATCAACCATACACTAACTTTAACACTAATATTTACACATCCTTTTACATTGAAAGGCTCTCTGTACCTCTATATTGAACTCATACATATAGGCAAAGTTTCTACAGTAATGAGATTTTTAATCAAATGGGATATACTGTCCTTGCACACACATGTAAGAAATATTATTTCAGATAATAGGAATATCAGGAACAAAACTACACTGGTGATATAGCAAACAAATTACATGTAGCAAAGTATTAATGACTCTAAATTTTTATTTAAATATAGAATATCCTTTTGGAAGAAAGGTAGAAACTGATGTTGAACAAGAAGTTACTCAACGAAGATTTAGAGCCATGAGAGGGAATAATGTTAAGTTCAAATTTTATTTTCTAAATAATAAATGAAATTCTAATAAATTTAAATTTTAGGAGATTAAGGGATCCTATATGGAATAAAGTCATATTATAGTATAGTAAAGCATAACCGAGTGGAAAAGTAAACAGACATTAATGCCAAAGAAATGACTTCAAGTAAAACAATAGTCAATGTCTACAAGCCTAGATTTTTGGCTCTAAATATTGAGAAATTGTTTGATTATCACTCACATCCACTAGTAATGTTTAATCTTGGTACCCTATGGACTGTCAAGTTGAAACATGAAATTAACCACCATAAGGACATCATGAAATCCATACTGCTGACATGAACCTCATCACCCTAATGCAAGAAAAGTTTATTGAAGTTTGAATACCCCCTATACACACCATGAATATTTTGCTGCATAAATTAAGACTAGGAATGGCGCAGGGCCCAAACTCGGAGTATAGAACGGCATATTATTATTGTTTTAATTATTTAGTTCATAGCCAAATGATTAGAAGAGGCATTTCATTAAAACAGCTTTGACATATTCAATAACAATTTCCAGAGCAAAGATACATCTCTTTCAAAAATGTCTGTAAATTTTTTGGTTCACAATTAATACAGTTATACAATATTGAACTCAGTATAAACCCTGTAAGACATAAAATTGAATGAGTTTTTAACCTTTAAAAATGATCTCCATTTCATATAGTGTTGCTTACAGAAAGACTCATTGTTTTTGCTAATAGCAATTAGATGTTGGTGTATGCCTCTCTAATCTCTATGTATGTGATTGTTACAAGGCATGGTGATTTGCACTCTGATTCTTGGCACTTGTGTATAGATATAAGTTATTGGTAGACTTCAATGATAATGTTTATCACTTCTACTACTTAACCCGTTTTTTAAATTTTTTGATTTTTTTTGTGTGTGTATCACACAGAACATCCCAAATAATCTTATTCATCTATATACCCACTTCTCAAATGGCATGCTCCGATAGCCAGCCCCCCACTAAAGCCATTTTACTCTGACTTCCCTGCCACTGTCTGATATGCTGTCAGCACCCCAGCAGTTCCCCAGTGCTTGTCCACCCAGTGAATCTAGTCAGCCTATTTAGAAGTTTTTGTTTTAGGAAGGTCAACTATTCCCCATCTAGCAGCATTCAATTGTCAATATTCCTTTAGATAAGATTGGGGACTGCTGTTCATTTTCCCAGTTTTATGCTGGGTTACTATCTGGGAGCCTTGCCAATAACTCAAAATAAGATATCGCCCATCTGGCATTGTTTCTTGTTATATAGCCTTTAGCTAAACATATGGACTATTAAAAAATTATATTGGCCCCTTTATTCTTTGGTTATACTTTCCTCGGGTGTTTAAGGCCTTACAGTTGGCCAGGATAAGCCAATTTATTGTACTCTTAAGGCCATTTGAGGATCTCTTCCTCAGGGGTCACATGGGCTTGGGAGGAGACCGTGGCTCCTTTCTTTTACCAGTTCTGTGTGAAGATATGTCAAAGGTCCTTCATGACCATGGCTGGCTTTGCTTGGAAGCATAGAGGAAATATTTCCTCTGTGATGACCCTCCTCTTTGTAGAGTGGACACTGGTTAAAGTACAACTTGTGGGGTCTTCATGGCCTCCTTGATTAAGAGGACAGGTGAATCATCACAGTTACAGGACATTTTGAGAGATGCTTATAGTCCCCTGGAACTAGTCGCCCTAGGAGGGCAAGGAGCAAAAACTGTCCTTTATGTCCCTCTGACCAAATTAGTATAGGCCTCGAATTATGTCTATTCAACATCCAAGAAGGTTAGTTTCAGCAGTCTGGTACTTTTAATTACCGTGTGCCATGTAGATAACGCATGTTCAAAGAACAGTTGTTCTTAGATAAACCTTGCCTAGACATATATTTCTTGATCTGGTATGTATAATTTGTCAGTAGGTTGTTGGACTAACATGGTTCCCTCTGGTTTGTAAAACTAGCTAGGCATTATTTATCTCTGGCATTGTCTAACACTTCCATCATTGTTTCCCCAATTAAGGTGCCCCCATTTTTCCCATTTCTCCCTTAATAATACCCTTCTCCTCTGGTCCTACATATATGTACATATATTTAAAGAAAAAAAATCAAGGTAGAGTTTTTCAATACGTCTGCTGAAAATATGAGTTTGGGCATTTATCTAAGGTTCTGTTACACTAAAACCAATTAATGAGGTCTTTAGTAAGTTAATTATCACTGTATCCTACTTTGAGTACTAAAACTTTAGTAATTAAATGAATTGCCTACAACAAACATTTAAAAAAATTGAACTTCTATTAACAATTATATTGAGAGTAAATTCAATTACAATTAAAACTTATGCAAAGGCAGCTTTTCAGTAGGTTGGGCCTCCAGGCTGATTGAATTTCAGAGATGAGAATTGCAAAGCCCTAATTGTTTAAAACGGCAGGGGGGGGGAAGCCACTATAGCTATATTGTTTACACATTTATTTGAATAAAAATACCCAAAATCCACACAAACTGCAGGAGTTATTTTTATTCAAAAGCACATGAAAGGGATATTTTTATAATTAAAAAAATATTGCAATCAATTCTATGAGCTTTGCATATACTGCATTTTGGTCACATTCAATCCCTTAATTCCTATGATTCCATTACCTCTTACCAACTCATCTACCTTTCTGTCATTATTTTGTTTATTTTTATTTAATATGTATGAGTGTTATGCTTGCATGTAAGTGCACCCATGTCATACAATGCCTTCAGGAGACAGTAGAGGTTGTTGCATCCCTTAGAACTAGGGTCACAGATGATAATTAGCTACCATGTGCATGCTGGGATTCAAATTAGGTCTTCGGCAAGAGCAGTCTGTGATCCTAACTGTTGAGCCATCTCTCCAGCCCCTGATTACTCTTGGGTATGTGACAATACACTTGAGAATGGTTGACTTACCAGAAGTCACAATCTTTTTTTTTTTTTTTCTTTTAGGTATTTTTTGAGACAGGGTCCCTCTGTTGCCCCAGCTGGCCTGGAACTCACAGAGATGTGCATGACTCTGGCTCCCCAAGGCTGGGATTAATGTATAAGCCACCACACCTGGCCCTAGGAGTCAGACTCTTAAAGAAAACTATTTATTCCAACCGCTATCAAATAACAATGGCTCCTCAGCAGGGTTGCAACTTCATGCGTACCATGCTCTATATTTTGATATTTTGTCTGCCTTTGCTTTTGCAGGTGTTGCACATGCTGTCACAACTGTTTTGAGTTCATATATACAATTTCTATCTTGTTTTCAGAAATCACTATTTCATTGTAGTTGTCTAGCACTGCTGGCTTTTACAATCTTTCCACTCCCTCCTCCAAAATGATCACTGAGCATTGGTAGGAGGAGGTATGATATAGATGCCTCACTGAAGGCTGAACACTATAGTTTCTTAGTTTTTGCTCCTTAACCAGTTGTGGGTCTCTGTATTATCATCATCTACTGCAAACAGGCTTGAGAGATACAGAATTCTATGGGTGTAATAACTCATTATGAATTGCTTTAAAAAATTATGTCCATTTATCAGAATAATAGTAATAGCTTCTCCCTTTCTATCCATGGGTTTTTCACCATTTAACCGTGGCTGCTATGGATTATGTATTGTGGAGTAGGCCCTAAATCTAGACAAAAAGTAGTTGTTTATTCCCATGACATCTGTGTCACTATTATATCATTCAGCATATCTTTTCAGGCCAGTCATTATTACAACTCACAGATACACTTCTGGATAAAGCTGATGATTACTTTTCTCTGTCAGTAGCTTGCATAGTACCTACCAGAACTAAGAAAGCTAGCTATGAGAGATGAAGTTTCCATGTCTGGGCCATCTTGAATTTTTTCATGTTCTATGACTCAAGAACATAGTGTCTTCAGTAATAGGGTTTTACCTTTAAGATTGGGAATGTAACCAAGAGCAATGGAAATAGTCTATACTATTTGGTGTTCTGTAGGACCTCAATTATCCATTGTGGTGGGAGTGCAAATTGGTCAAGCCACTATGGAAAACAGTATGGAAGTCCCTCAAAAAGCTACAAATAGGTTTACTACATAATCTACCTATACCACTCTTGGATGTATAGATAAAGGACTCAGTATTCCACTACAGAAATATTATTCATTCCTGCTCTGGTCACAATAGCCAAATGGAAATTGAGCATAGATTTACATTATCTAATGAATAATAAAAATGTGGTACATTTATACAATTCAATATTATTCAGCTGCTAAGGAAAACTAAATTATAAAGTACACATGAAATGGATGGAACTGGAAAGAATCATCCTGAGTGAGGAAATCTATATCCAGGAAGAAAAACGTTCCATTGTTTTCCTCACATGTGGATACTATCTTAGAATCTTTACATACGTGTGATTTATTTGGAAACATATAGTTATTAGGAAAGTAGATCATGTTCTTTTAAGTGAGAAGAAATGGAATGCAGTAATATAAAGGGTGAAAAGGAATTGATACCACAGGATGGGTCAAATGGGATGGGTGATAAGAGGACAAGACAGAAGAGGGAATATGAGAAGGGGTGACTAACATTTCAGCCCTTTAAAAAGTCACATTGAAACCTGCTTCTTTAGATGCTTTCTAAAAAATACATAAATATATACCAAGGATTTAAATCCAGGTTTTCCATATTAGGAGGTAACAATGCCCATATCAGACACTATAGGATAGCAAATAAAAAGATCAGTGCTAGAAATGCGTTACTTCTTTGAAGATTTATATTTTCAAATTATGAGTGATATGGGGTGACAGACACAGGGACTAAGAATAGGTTGTGTTGTTGAAAAATATTCATCTCAAAACCGTTCTAAGAGTGTCTTGATTTTAATGTAAGGAGGCTAGAATTCAGAACCATGACTCAGGAAATCAGTCTTGTAAAACAGTCAAAAATAAAGATGAAGTTCCTCAATGGGAAAGGAAAGAATGAAAGAACTATAAGATACAAGCTATGAATAAATGATAGATTCAGCTTTCATTGTTTCAATTATACTGACAGTGAGAAAACATCACACACCATATCTTTAATTCTTTACTCTCAGGAATAAATAAAACTAATTTTGTCTTAAATTTTTTTTTTTTTTTTTAATTCTTATCTAAAAGAAGAACTTGGGCTTTTGAAAAACTCTAGAGTAAGAGAACTGTTTAGAGAATTATATCGCAGGTTGGCAAAGGGTTAAATATTTGTTTTCCCTCAAATATTTATACTGAAACTGAATTCCAGTGGGAGGATAAAAAGGCAAAGAATGCAGAGGATTAGAACATGGAGGCTATACCCTCAAATCTTGATTAGTACCTCATAAAATGTTCTAAGGAGGTGAGCTCTCCACTTTTGCCCTTCTTGCCACATGACACAGCCTTGAATTCTTGGGAGTTGGTTGCAACATGCCATCAGTTTAGAAGCAGGGAAAAACCTTTATCAGACTTTGAAGCTTTCTAGCCTCAAGAGCTGTGAAGAATCAGGTTATATTATTTATAAATTGTCCTGTCTTGGGTTTGAGTATTTTTCCTTAGCAGCACAAATTGAATGCATTGAAGAAGGGGCATATATAGCTCTCTGTGTTGTTCAATACTTTGCTTACAGAGAGAGTTTCTGGTATGTAGTTTTGTAAATTAATTTATATATCAGTAAATGTTAAATAATACATATATTGAAGATAGAGATGGTACATATAGAGAGATTAGTGGACATACAAACATATGTAAATGTGATTTATAATTTTAATTTAAAGCTAAGATAAAGATGTTTTCTGGGAAGTCCCAACTAAAGAATTTAAGGTGAAGTGGTAATCTCCACTATACTATGTTAATTCCCAATGATTTCTCAATGAGCAAAATATAGATAATATAATCTCAGTAAACTTATAGATCTATATCAACAACAGAGGAATTCATACTCTGAAGATCCTACAAGTACAAGAAAATCATGCTACAAATGAGAATTTATCATGGCCCAAAATGTAGGAAATGTGCATTTCTACTTTAGAGAACATAAAATTGATACCTGAAATGAACTCATCAAAATAAGAGATGAATTAGAATTCTATTGTAGAAATGTTAATTGGGAAAGAAGGGGGAATAATAATTAACTTCACATTTTAATGACAGTGCATGCTAGAAATTAAAGACAATGATAATGATATGTAATTTATAAACAAAAACTCAGGAGAAGGATAAAAATTAAAGATAATCAGTAAAATTGAGTCAATCTAATATTTAAGAACATTATAAGTTATTGTTGAGACAAAGAAAATATAGAAAAGTACATGTTATCATAGAAATCAAAGCCCATCACTATTCCAGAATGCTCTAACTACCAAGAAAGAGAGAAAGAAAGAGAAAGAGAGAGAGAAATCCACCTTTTAAAGACAGCATAAGATGGAACTTACATTTTAGTCATATGCAAAATTAAATTATGATTTTGAATAACGAAAATCAAATTATCCATGTTATATTTCTCAAGAACTAAGTTCAATATTTGGTAATGGGTTCGAGGTGGGATCAAGATGATCAAATAATCAGTGTGAAAAGTGAAGGTCAACATAACTTTTGGTGATTTATAGAAGAGAAGGGAAATGCCCTCTAGAGTAATGTAGGTACAAATAAAATCTCCCCAGTACTGAAAAATTAGAGCTAATAAAAATATATTTCAAAATATAGAGAATGAGAGACTGCAGAGTGTGTGTCCTAAATAAAACATTTGCCACACAGGGTTCAGGTACCACTACTGAAGAGAGAGCAGAAAGACTGTAAGAGTCAGGGATGTTAGATGACCACAAGGAAACAGGTTTCCAAGCCGCTGGAAACTTGCTGACATGAACATCCAGCAGTGGTGAAAGCATGTGGAAGATCCATACAAACTCAAACCGAAACCCTCTTCTGACCTCCCCAATGGCATTGCATGACCTGGGTGCACTCACATACATGCAGACAATACACTCATACATATAAAATAAAAATAATAAAATATTTTTAAAGGTGGGTAAATGAGTAAGAAGCCCCAAGCTTAGGTGAGGAATGACTGACAGCTGGTGGTTGCTCGGTGAAGGAGACTTGCTCTTCTTTAAGAGTGTGACAGTAGATAAACTGACTAGGCTCCAGTGTATGGACTCACCACAAAGGACATATGGGGAAACAAACTTTACTGGTGGTGGTGCATGACTTTAGTTCTAGTACTCAGGTGGCAGAAGTAGGTGGATCTCTGTGAGATAAAGGCCAGTCTGATCTACACATCAAGTTCCATGCCAGCTGGGGCTACAGGGAAACCCTACATCAAAAAGACAAAAAAGAAAACAACAAACAAACATTTACAAAAAGTGTACCAACATCACACTAATATCATGACCAAGAGTGCTATGAGTGATTTCTCACATATTTTCAAATGCTTAACATAACTAGCACAACATTATTTAAACATTCTACTCCTATTTTCAACATCTTCTGAGAAAAAATAAAATGTAGAACTAGTAAGAAAAACAGACATAGGGCTTAAATTTTTCATAATGTAAACTTTTCTAATACTTTTAGAAAAGATTATGTCAGGCAATAAATATTAACAGTATGACAAATATCTAAAGATAGAGATGGCAAATGTGGGACTATTATCAAAATTCCAGGCTTCTTCTATTATGAGAAATATATTACAAAAAGAACCTTTATCAGATACTTTCCATACCGGAATGTTTCTCACTGTCTTGGAACCTATTTGCTCATTTTTACTAGGTTTATGCTCAGTATGTTCTACTTATGGAAATCTTCCCCAAATAATATCTTAAAACCTAACTGTTCATTTAACTCTAGCTCCTTCCTGTATATGTCAGTTCATTTTACAAAAGAATCATGTGGGTATTAATAATTTGATTCTTGTATATTTTCAGTTTTCCCCAATAAATTGTAAACTTCAGGAAAGAATTTGGTTTTCACGTTACTATAAATTTTATCAGTCAAAAATAATATATTCACTACATGCACAAAACAAAGAGAAAATTCTGAAAGGTGCAAAAGAGAAACAACAACTCACATATAAAGGAAAACCCATTAGGATCACAGCTGACTTTTCAATGCAAACTATGAAAGCCAGAAGAGCCTGGACCAAAGTATTACCAGTGTTAAATGACCTCAGATGCCAACCCAGATTACTATATCCAGCCAAAATGTCTATTATAGTTGAAGGGGAAAGAAAAATCTTCCATGACATAAATAGGCTAAAGGAATTCTTGTCCACAAAATCAGGCCTTTAGATAGTTCTGGGAGCAATACAAAGAGCTGAAGAAAGGAATGACTATACCCAAGGGGTTGCAGAAAGAATTCCAACGAGGGTATAACAGTGTAAAAGTACAGCTATAGCAAGAATGTAAACAAACAAACAAAAAAAATGACAGGACTCAATACTCATCTTTCATTAATAACTTTAAACATTAACGGACTGAACTCCCCAGTCAAAAGACACAGACTACATGAATGGATTAAGAAACAAAACCCATCTTTTTGTTGTCTGCAAGAAACTCATCTCACTTTCAAGGACACACATTATCTCAAAGTGAAAGGATGGAAAAAAATATACCAAGCAAATGGCACTAAGAAAAAAGCAGGTGCAGCAATCCTAATATCTGACAAAAGAGACATTAAACTGAAACTAACCAGAAAAGACAAAGAGGGTTATTTCATTTTTATCAAAGGAACAATCAGTCAAGAAGATATTACAATCATGAACATATATTCACCAAACTCTGGTGCACCCAACTTC
>NW_008346550.1:567424-567889 GCF_000622305.1 Nannospalax galili | reverse complement strand
AGTTCCCAGGGATCATGAGCATCTCGCAAAATGTCCTGTAATGGTGGTGGGTCATCTGACCTCTTGATCAAGGAGGCCAAGGAGACCCCAGCAAAAGGACTTGAACCAGTGTCCCGTCTATAAAGAGGAGGGCCAACACAGAGGAATCATTTCCTCCATGCTTCCAAGAGAGCCAACAATGGTCGAGTAGGACCTTTGACTTGTCTTCACATAGATGGAACTGGTAAAAGAAAGGAGCCGGGGGCTCTTCCCAAGCCCATGGACCCCTGAGGAACCGATCCTCAAATGACCTCAAGAGTAAAAACAAATCAGTTTATCTGGTCCAATTGTATGTCCTTAAACACCCAAAAGTGAAGTATAACCAAAGATTAAAGAGGCCAACATAGTATCATAAGAGCATACATATACATAACTAAAAGTTACTCGACAAACAACAAAGCCAGACAGGCGATACCTTCAGTCGAG
>NW_008346550.1:557802-567245 GCF_000622305.1 Nannospalax galili | reverse complement strand
CTGTCCAAAGGAATACTGACAATGGATTGCTGTAGATGAGGAACAGCTGATCCTCCTGGAACAGGGACCTCTGGCTGACTAGATTTATCAGAAGTACAGATGGGGGCAATAGATGGGGGTCCTGACAACACAGTGGACATTGGCAGGGATGACAGAGTATGGAGGCTCTAGAGGGAGAAGAAGGCTGTTTATCTGACGAGTTTATATTCATACTCAGATGCCACGGAACTCAGAAAGTAAGTGACTGTGACCAGTAATAGTCATATATATAGAGATTTGTGAGAGCTGATTCTCTTCTTCTACCACATGGGTCCTGGGGATAGAACTCAGGTCATCAGGCATGGTAGCAGGTATCTTTACTGCTGAGTCATCCTGCTATTGGAACCTCATTTAATTTTATGTCTTATAGAGTTTATAATGAGTAAAAGATTATATAAGCATAATAATTTATCTGTAAACCTAGAAATGTACAGCCAATTTTGAAAGAGATGTACCCTAGCTCAGAAAAATGTTATTGAATAGGTTAATGCTGTTGTAATGAAATGCTTCTTCTAATTAAAAAAAATAATAATATATTCATTTGTTTAACAGAGGATCAAATACTCTAAAATTCCTGTTTTATTTTATTGAATTCTTCAAGCAATTCAAAATTGTGTATTTAAATGTACAACAATTTAGACTGCATGGTTTTATGAAGTGGGTTTCAGATTTGCAAACTAAATTGATAAAGAAATTTATTTTTTGTCTAGAAAATGGAGATTTGAGCATGAGTGTGGTGGTCAGATTTTATTTGTGCAAGCAGTTAAGTCTTAAATGATTCCTCCAATGATAGTAGACAGGAAAAATAAACATTAAAATGGGGAAATATGCCTGTGAAAATCCTTCTCAATTTAACTGTCAATTTCAAAACAATAATATCTTGCCAATCACATCTAACATATATTTTTCATGAAATTCAGTGAAATGCTTAAATATTCACCTTGATTCTTGAATTTGGACTGGATCCTTAGAAATCTCATGGTATTCTTCCTGTGATGTCTAACATAAACAACAATGTTGCTGTGACTTTTATAATTCAGATAGGAAAGTTGCCCACCAAAGATTATGTATTTAAGGGCTATGGGTATATGGGAAAAAATGAGAGGCCATTGTATCCTGATGACACAAACAGCCTTAAAATATACACAAAGGGGTTTATAGATGGATGAGTCATTAGGAGATGGAGCCTAGGTGAAGGAAAGTGCTCCAGGACTGTGACTATGAAAGGTATACCTTGTTTTTTCCACACCTTTCATTCCTTGTTCTCTCTGCTCTTCAGCAGTCAGATGAACAGCTTTTGTCTACCATGATCTTCATCCATGATGCTCTGACTATCACAGACTCTTAAACATAGCATCAACTAGAGATAACTTAGTCCTCCTTTTCTTTCAGGTCTTTTGTTTGACAATGAAAAGTGCCTAACACAGAAGCTATCTATCTATATAAAACTTTGCAGGTCAAATTCAGCCATCTCACATACTGCCACCACTGCAAGAAAGAAAACTGTGTTTCAGAAATTAGGGAGAAACTTCTGCAATTTATCATTTAAATATTCCGTTTGTCAAAACGTATTTTGTAGTATTAGTACCAAAGTCATATAAAATGTAATACAAATCTTGCTGTGAAGCTTAGATCTGCTTTGTCTAGTCTTAATCAATTTCCTAATTTCTTACAACTCTGAATCATTGAGTTAAAAAAAAAGCACTTCCAAAATCTTCAAAGAATATTGCTCGGAAACACAATGTAACATTCTCAGTGTTCTGAGTTCAGATGATTATGGAAAATTGCCTTCTTCTGAAAAAATAATCTGCATCTAGGTTTTGTCACCACTATAAAAAATACTTCCTCCGAATTTTTTTTACAAGAGAGTGGACAGCTTGGAAATGATGTTCATCTTCTTTAGAGAGAAAAACATTTTTTTTTGAAAAACAGGCTTATTGTCATTTTAAAATGGCTCTGTTGCTCAAAATTTCTTAAAATATATTCAATTGCCTTTTATAAAGATTTTTTTGCATTTGTTGGTTGAAAAGTGATTTTACTGTCATAAGTACTCTAAAATAAAATGGATTAATATAATACTGACTTAAATCACTATTGAACAAATTTTGTATTAAAATATAAATTTGTATATGTTCAGAAGAAACTGAGTTCTTTAATTAGAAAAAGTTTTAATGAGAAAGTGAAAAATAATATAGAAAATTGCTTTATAACAAATAATCATTTTCCTTGCACAGTGTAGCATTTATTTACTGTGAAATCAACCAGCAACTTATGCACCCAAAGTGCCTAGGATTTGATGAAAACTGCATGACCGCCTATGGGCTGAATATGGCTTCCTAAGAAAAATGTGCCTGCTGTCCTGTTGTTCCTTTTGTGATAAAGAGTACTCTGAGTCATTCTTTGGGCTACAACAAACTGAACAATGGATCCATGAGTAATTTTTAGGCCTTATTTTTCAGTCATTTTTTAAGCTCAAATGTAAGGCTGGGTGGTACATTAAATAGCTGACTTTGCAGTCAGGCAGACTTCGAATTTAATAATGGCTCTGTTTCACACTGACTTTGAAAGTTTAGAATATAATACACTTTTCTTTCTTTGTTTTTCATAATAGACATTCAGTAGAAGTAATTATTATGCCCGACTCCAGCAAATATATAGAACAGTTGGAAGACTGACATGTGATTCCTTCAATATACATAAAAATACAGATGAGAATTATAAAACACAGTATAAGCATAGAAGAGAGTCAGATGGAACAAGTATGCCATTGTTCTATGTTGTGCCATTCCAAAGAAAATCTTAAATATTATTAATGTTTGTGGTTTATCTTATTCATGACCTAATTCTTCAATAAACTCCACAGTGATGGCAGCATCTCTGTGCATTGACTATATACTGAGCATAGGGCTGAAATTTAAAGTAAATATAATTACTGTCTTCAGTGAGTTAGCACAAGTAAATCAGTAATCAGGCTCTATTCAACAAATCAGATATATAGCAAAAATATTAAATGAATAGACAGGAATGACTTCCTTAATATTGAATGCTTTAGGAATGTGTGCTTAGTGAGCTTATGTAAGACCTCAAACTAAAAACTAATCAGTGATGAACAGCAGAGGAGATTCTTGAAATTCAGTTAAATGTTTCCCCTAACATCATATAGTTTTCATTTCATAACATGTTACAAATTGCAATTTCTTGTGTGCAACTGTACTTTAATGCTTTTATTTCCTACTAACATGCAAGCTACACTAGCTCAAGTCTCTTTTCCTTACCGAAAGGTCACCGATGAAGCATTAACAAGCTGTTTTTGTACACGACAACATTTTCCAAGCCATGGAAGCTAGGGCAAACCTTATCATTCCAGTAGCTTTCTATGAAATTACTGCTATTCAGTGAGCCCTCCAAAAGCACTGACAATTTATTCCTTATACCCATTCTGAGGTAGGTAATAACCTTAATCCACTCCTCCTCCAAAAAACATTGATGTGAGTCCTTGAACTCTGATTTCTTAAAATATTTTACTATCTAGAAATATGAGATCTAATCTTCCGGGAGAAGATTTCCAAATAGTTTACTATATAATACTATTGCTTTAAAATATTTTTATTGTGGCTGGAGATATGGACAGCAGTTAAAGGCACTGATTGCTCTTGCATAGGACCCCGGTTCGAGTCCCAGCACCCACATGGTGGCTACAAGCCATCCTTAGCTTCAGTTACCAAGGAATTAGACACCCTCTTCTGACCTCCGCGGTATTGCACAACACAGATGCACTCACATACATGCAGGCAATGCACTCATACATATAAAATTTTCAAAAACTATTTAAAAAATAAAATATATTTATTGATTTGAGAATTTCATACAATGTATTTTGATTATATTTAGACCATCTTTTCCTTCTCTATGCCCACTTTACACACACCCAGACTTCATGTCTGGTATTACTGTTTTAGTTTTTTTTTTTAGTGTTAATAGAGTCTGGTCTGTATTTCCCACATGCTCTTGAGTGAGAATCTAGTCCTTGGACTCTGGTTGGTATTCCAATGTGTCACATAAGAAGAGAAAACTGACTTTCCCTCTCCCAAAACCTATCAGTTGCTAATGGATACTGAGCTAGAGCTGTGGTTTTCTCACCACATCTCGACTCCCTGCTGGGTTTTTGTCCAGCTTGGTTTGTGCAGATCTTGTACATTCTCTCATAAAAGATGTGGGTGGAGATGTGCGGCCACTCTGTGGTGTCTAGGCAGCTGTTTCCTTGTATTCCTCTCTCAGACGCCTCTTTCTCTCTGCTCCTCTTTTGTCGGAAAAGGAGGAGAGTGTGCAATATAAATGTCCATTTAGGGCTGAGCTCTATGTGTTGTGGTCTCAGAGACAGGAGCCAATTAGTCTCAGAGACATAGGTGCAGCAAGGAAAAAAATTATTATGATTGCAATTGGGCCAAACTTACTCTCTGCGAGTAGGAGAAAAGTATCCCAAGTAAAAGTAACAGAGTCCATGAAAGACTCATGACCCTTTTTAAGCCAGCAAGCAAGCCAAATACAAAAGCAGAAATATGAGGTTAGCAATTTAGCAAGGCTTACACAAACTTTACAGCATAACGGGACTTGACCACAAGCCAAGATTTGCTGATTTTTGAGAATACTCTTTGTAACATACAATTTTTGGAAGAATCCAAGCATTAAAACCCAGAACATTTTTTTTTCATTTAGCTAAATGGTTGAAATACTGATTCACTTGTATCAGACACAATGCACAAGTGTGAAACAGGCAAGTAACAGGAGTCCACGAGGTCAGTAGGGTGCTAGCCACTAACACTCTGCAGTCTCTTATTCTCTGTACATCATTTGTGAGTCTCTGTGCTAATTGCCACCTGCTACAAGAAGAGCCTTCTGTGTGAAATTGAGAGATGCACTAATCTATGGGTTTAGCAATAATTCATTATAAATCAGTTTACTATTATCTGTATTAGTAGTAGAATTATAGTAACAGATAACAGGTTTAATGGAGTAGGGAATGGGATAGTAGGGCAGAAGAGGAGGGATAACTAATACTAAAGGCCTTTTGAAAAAGTCATATGGAAAACTACTATAGAAGTATCTCTCAATATATTCATATATGATACAAAAAGAGTTTAAATGTAGTTACCTTATAGCTGGAGTCCAATGGCCATTATACACACATCAGGCTAACAAATTAAAAGCCCAATGTCAGGAATGGATTCAATCTTTCAGACTGATAGGCAGAGAGATCCCATAGATACTCAAACAGTACTCGGTATTGCCTTTACTCTAGGTTACTCACAAGAACTTGATACTAAGACCCTATTGCTCAAGATATCTGAGATATGAACCAAAAAAGGGGAAATCAAGCTCGTACTCACTTTGAAGAGTCATCTCTGCTGGCTATTTTTCACAGGAATAGAATATGCTAAGCATGTTACTGACAGAGAAAAGGTTATTAACCTTACTCAGTTTTGAATCCTGTGAGATACAATAGCAACTGGCTTGGCAAAATATGTCCATTGATTCAATGTTAGCATTCATAATGTGGAAGTAATCAGTCATCTTCTAGTTTGATTTAAGGACAACTTCAACAATAGTAAATCTATACCTGACAGTTATCAGGGCCAGGAATGTGTGATGAGACAGAAACAACCCATAGTGTAGAATCTGATATTATTTTTATCCACTTTTCATATAGGTAATAGAACTTAGTATCAGATTGTCTCTTTAAAAAATTGTCAAAAATCTTCAGTTTTCAAAGAAAAACCAACTGCAATGACACATTATCAAAATATAAAACAAAATAACCCAAATCTTAAAATCTAGAATCATGCTTAAACAAGGGATTTCTACAGAGAAAAGATTACCACCAAAGACACCTGGGAAGTGAAATGCCAAACTGCTTACAACTTTCCCCAAAGATACTGAAATTTTGGGATGAGATTTTTAAAAATGTAACTCATCATTTAAAAAAAATCAGAGAAATAAATGTAGTTCTGAACAACCAGAAAGTATTTAAGCTTTATTTTTTGTGTAAAGTGCTTATATTACACAGCAGTTCATATTCTGTCCAGTTTGAGAATTTATTTCACAGATCCTCAGAGATACTATTGAATCTGGCTCCAATTCCAAAGAAAAGCAGCTCTGATGTTTCTAATATGCTATACAGAACAATTTCTAATGTCTCTCACTTCTTTTTCATTTCATAGAAAGAACATCTTGGTATGTGTTGGATGATGAAAGGCAGTACAGCAGAAATAGACCACTGAAATTTTATTGCTGACAAAACTTTCTTAAATTTAATTGATGTTCCCCGTTGTTCCCACAATGGACCTTGCTGAATTAGTCTTCACTCACTTCATATTAATAATGCAATTTTTAAACTGCAATTGTTCTTATTTGGACTAACTTTGCTTGACCCACAGTCAGGTGGTGTCAGACTCAGAGTAACCAAAAAGTACCATGGAGAAGAGATTCTGAGTTCCTAGTCTGACAACAGTGATGAATAAAGACTTGGATGCTTATGTGAAGAAGGAAGGTGAAATGGAAGTTTATTCAAAGAAACTCAATAAAAGAGGAAAAAAACAAAACAAAAGATATTCATAAGAGAGGGAGGCTTTCCCTAAGCCAGGATAAAGCCATTTAACTCCCTTTTATGGAGTTTTTAGGACAATAGCAGAAACTGGAGAAAGGCTGAGGTAATTGTCATGACAATGGCTAATATTCTAGGATATCATGGGTCTAGCCAATGGAAACCTCACTTGCTCAATGACAGATTAGGAAAAGAATTTTGCTTTGTTTATATGCTGCCTAAACATTAAGCTCTTTTTATTCTTACCTTTACTAAGAAGTAACTTAGTTAACTCTCTTTTCTATGGGCTGGTCTAGGGTCTCTTTCCTGAAGTAGATAGAGGCTTTCATAAAAACTATTTTTGCTTAGGCAGCTACAAGTAGCTATATTAGAAGCAAGAATAGAGGAAAGGACTATAGTTCACTAAATATATTTGTCAAGGACTTCTGGGGCCTGTCAATGTGTCGAGACTGGCTCTGAGTCTGGACTTTCTTATAATCTTTAGGATAGTTTACATATACCTAATGGCAAACTTCTTTATTTCTAAATCCTGGTGTTCATGAACTCACTCTATTTAATTTTCCTATTATTTCTATTCATGGGTTTTATTTATTAATTAAGTTTGTTTTTCAAGAAATCCATACATGTACACTGTGCATATGACCATTTTCATTCCTCACCTTTCTCCCACTCATAGAAACCTTCCCTCCTCCCCACAAATTTCTCTTACTTTCATGACTATTACTTTGTTTTTGTTACCTACTGAGATTGTGGATTTCTGTGTAGTCATGAGTTTGCAGGTATCTTTTAGAGCCTGATCGGGTCAGCTGTGGCTATACAACTAGAGACAGTGGTTCTCCCTGCTCCAGAATCTATTAATAGTCAGTTGTTCAGAAGTAAAGTATAGAGTTCCATGAGCCCTTCTCCCTCCTTTACTTATTGTTGATGGGTAATATCTTATTAAGGCCCAGTGAAGGTAACTATGTTTATTATGAGTTCCCAACTGCATTGTTGTTAATAAGTCTAGAGTATGTTATTTTGCAACTCTCCACCCTGTCTTCAGGCTCTTACATACTTCTTGTACCTCTCTTTAACAGTGTTACACAAACCTGAGAGAGGATGGTATAAACGTCTTGTATGGAGGTGGGGCTGCCACCACCTTTGCTGATTTTTGAAGTTTGGGTAGTCATTAATCCTTGCATTCACTACCAGTATTTGAGGCTGTTTTTTTTCCTTTCTCTTTTTACAAAAACTTTATTGAGAATTTCATACATGCATATAATGTGTTTTGATCAAATCCATACCCACTCCCTCCCTTCCAACATTACTTGCCTCTGAAGAGATAACCCTAAAATCTTTTAAGGATTACATACAAGTGCCCAAATACTTTTGACATTTTTGGCCTTGGAACAGATTATGTTGCTAACAGTCCCAAGGACATTTTGACGTTTAGCCAAGAAACTTGCTACATTTCTTTGGGGACTTTTTACCGTAACTGCCTAGCCAATTCCTACCTCCTATTCTTATCATGTCATCCTCTGAAGGGGTTACCCAAATTGCCAATAGGGAATAGGGACGCAGACCGCTCTGGCTTCTTCCATGCTGAACAGTGACACAGGGTGAGGCAATTGGGGTATCCTTTCAGTGGGTCTATCTAAAATATCCCCAAATTGAGTAACTCTTGTCTCTAAGGGGAGAAGAAAGTCCTTGAATCATGAATAGAAGATATGAAGGAGAAGTAAATGAAAGAGTAATTAGCATTACAACTTTTAGACTGAGAACTAGAAAAAAGTCAGAAGAGGCAACTTTCAAATGTTCATATGAGAGTCCATTGGAGTTTCTTGGCAAGGTCTTCCAAAAGCATTGCTCTATTGGGTTCTTCCTCATTTTTCTTTTGTCTTCCAAGGCTGGATTAGTTGGCTGGGAAGAGTGGCTGGATACTTAAGTGAGGGTCCAGTGACCCTGCTTGGCACACCTTTAATGAATGAGCACAACCTTTAACAAGCCCAGTTGTGATTATGTTTAGCAATCAGGCTCAGCTGAAGTTGTGATGATGGTAGTTATTTCATACAGAAGGGACTAATGTATAGCATCATCTTATTAAAAGGACCTGGAATTTAAAAGTATTTGGTGCTAGGAGCCACATATGACGGAGAACATATGTCATTTGTTTTTCTGAGTCTATGTTACTTCACTTAGTATAACAGTTTCTAGATCCATCCATTTACCTGCAAATTTCATTATTTCATCTTTCTTTACTGCTGAATAGAACTCCATTGTTTAAATATACCATGTTTTTGTGAACCACTGATCAGTTGATGGACATTTAGGTTGCTTCCATCTCTTAGCTATTGTGAAAAGGCTGATTTCTAACATCAGTTCATATTATGACATGTGAGCAATTTGCAATGTTCAACTTGGCCCTTTTGCTCCTGTATCAATTTTAAATTTTATTCAGATGATTTTTCATAAAAGATAGATTTAAACTGCTCTTGTTGTTATCCTGACAAGTTAAGAGAATTTAGTGTCATATACTTTGTCTTTACGGTCTTTCAGTTCAAACAAAAAAATTTTAAAGCCAGATGTTTTAATAACCATCCCAGCCTTTGATGTTTATCAAAGAACTTCAGCCTCCCTAGTTCAGGAATTAAATAATTTATTGTGGGTCTGTGGCAACTCAGAATTTCATTAACTACCTTGAAATTAGGTTTTCCTTGTCAAAGGCAACATCCACAATGCCACTATTATTTTACTGATGAATTATGATGCTAATATCCTTACTAATCAATTTCTTATTGACTTAGGCCATATTTAAATAATCATA